>NW_027594179.1:12500-21000 GCF_964213995.1 Mustelus asterias | reverse complement strand
AACTGTGCACGGTGCTCCCAGTGTGGTCTAACCGATGGATACGGAGACTGGAACTGTGCACGGTGCTCCCAGTGTGGTCTAACCGAGGGATACGGAGACCGGAACTGTGCACGGTACTCCCAGTGTGGTCTAACCGAGGGATACGGAGACCGGAACTGTGCACGGTGCTCCCAGTGTGGTCTAACCGAGGGATAGGGAGACTGGAACTGTGCACGGTGCTCCCAGTGTGGTCTAACCGAGGGATACGGAGACTGGAACTGTGCACGGTGCTCCCAGTGTGGTCTAACCGAGGGATACGGAGACTGGAACTGTGCACAGTGCTCCCAGTGTGGTCTAACCGAGCGATATGGAGACTGGAACTGTGCACAGTGCTCCCAGTGTGGTCTAACCGAGGGATACGGAGACCGGACCTGTGCACGGTGCTCCCAGTGTGGTCTAACCGAGGGATAGGGAGACTGGAACTGTGCACGGTGCTCCCAGTGTGGTCTAACCGAGGGATACGGAGACTGGAACTGTGCACGGTGCTCCCAGTGTGGTCTAACCGAGGGATACGGAGACTGGAACTGTGCACAGTGCTCCCAGTGTGGTCTAACCGAGGGATACGGAGACTGGAACTGTGCACGGTGCTCCCAGTGTGGTCTAACCGAGGGATACGGAGACTGGAACTGTGCACGGTGCTCCCAGTGTGGTCTAACCGAGGGATACGGAGACTGGAACTGTGCACAGTGCTCCCAGTGTGATCTAACCGAGGGATAGGGAGACTGGAACTGTCTACGGTGCTCCCAGTGTGGTCTAACCGAGGGATACGGAGACTGGAACTGTGCACGGTGCTCCCAGTGTGGTTTAACCGAGGGATACGGAGACCGGAACTGTGCACGGTGCTCCCAGTGTGGTCTAACCGAGGGATACGGAGACCGGAACTGTGCACGGTGCTCCCGGTGTGGTCTAACCGAGGGATACGGAGACTGGAACTGTGCACGGTGCTCCCTGTGTGGTCTAACCGAGGGATACGGAGACTGGAACTGTGCACGGTGCTCCCAGTGTGGTTTAACCGAGGGATACGGAGACTGGAACTGTGCACGGTGCTCCCAGTGTGGTCTAACTGAGGGATACGGAGACTGGAACTGTGCACGGTGCTCCCAGTGTGGTCTAACCGAGGGATACGGAGACTGGAACTGTGCACGGTGCTCCCAGTGTGGTCTAACCGAGGGATACGGAGACTGGAACTGTGCACGGTGCTCCCAGTGTGGTCTAACCGAGGGATACGGAGACTGGAACTGTGCACGGTGCTCCCAGTGTGGTCTAACCGAGGGATAGGGAGACTGGAACTGTGCACGGTGCTCCCAGCGTGGTCTAACCGAGGGATACGGAGACTGGAACTGTGCACGGTGCTCCCAGTGTGGTCTAACCGAGGGATACGGAGACTGGAACTGTGCACGGAGCTCCCAGTGTGGTCTAACCGAGGGATACGGAGACCGGAACTGTGCACCGTGCTCCCAGTGTGGTCTAACCGCGGGATACGGAGACTGGAACTGTGCACGGTGCTCCCAGTGTGGTCTAACCGTGGGATACGGAGACTGGAACTGTGCACGGTGCTCCCAGTGTGGTCTAACCGAGGGATACGGAGACCGGAACTGTGCACCGTGCTCCCAGTGTGGTCTAACCGAGGGATACGGAGACTGGAACTGTGCACGGTGCTCCCAGTGTGGTCTAACCGTGGGATACGGAGACTGGAACTGTGCACAGTGCTCCCAGTGTGGTCTAACCGAGGGATACGGAGACTGGAACTGTGCACAGTGCTCCCAGTGTGGTCTAACCGCGGGATACGGAGACTGGAACTGTGCACAGTGCTCCCAGTGTGGTCTAACCGAGGGATACGGAGACTGGAACTGTGCACCGTGCTCCCAGTGTGGTCTAACCGAGGGATACGGAGACTGGACCTGTGCACCGTGCTCCCAGTGTGGTCTAACCGAGGGATACGGAGACCGGAACTGTGCACAGTGCTCCCAGTGTGGTCTAACCGATGGATACAGAGACTGGAACTGTGCACGGTGCTCCCAGTGTGGTCTAACCGAGGGATAGGGAGACTGGAACTGTGCACGGTGCTCCCAGTGTGGTCTAACCGAGGGATAGGGAGACTGGAACTGTGCACGGTGCTCCCAGTGTGGTCTAACCGAGGGATACGGAGACTGGAACTGTGCACGGTGCTCCCAGTGTGGTCTAACCGAGGGATACGGAGACTGGAACTGTGCACGGTGCTCCCAGTGTAGTCTAACCGAGGGATACGGAGACTGGAACTGTGCACAGTGCTCCCAGTGTGATCTAACCGAGGGATAGGGAGACTGGAACTGTCTACGGTGCTCCCAGTGTGGTCTAACCGAGGGATACGCAGACTGGAACTGTGCACGGTGCTCCCAGTGTGGTTTAACCGAGGGATACGGAGACCGGAACTGTGCACGGTGCTCCCAGTGTGGTCTAACCGAGGGATACGGAGACCGGAACTGTGCACGGTGCTCCCGGTGTGGTCTAACCGAGGGATACGGAGACTGGAACTGTGCACGGTGCTCCCAGTGTGGTCTAACCGAGGGATACGGAGACTGGAACTGTGCACGGTGCTCCCAGTGTGGTTTAACCGAGGGATACGGAGACTGGAACTGTGCACGGTGCTCCCAGTGTGGTCTAACTGAGGGATACGGAGACTGGAACTGTGCACGGTGCTCCCAGTGTGGTCTAACCGAGGGATACGGAGACTGGAACTGTGCACGGTGCTCCCAGTGTGGTCTAACCGAGGGATACGGAGACTGGAACTGTGCACGGTGCTCCCAGTGTGGTCTAACCGAGGGATACGGAGACTGGAACTGTGCACGGTGCTCCCAGTGTGGTCTAACCGAGGGATAGGGAGACTGGAACTGTGCACGGTGCTCCCAGCGTGGTCTAACCGAGGGATACGGAGACTGGAACTGTGCACGGTGCTCCCAGTGTGGTCTAACCGAGGGATACGGAGACTGGAACTGTGCACGGAGCACCCAGTGTGGTCTAACCGAGGGATACGGAGACCGGAACTGTGCACCGTGCTCCCAGTGTGGTCTAACCGCGGGATACGGAGACTGGAACTGTGCACGGTGCTCCCAGTGTGGTCTAACCGTGGGATACGGAGACTGGAACTGTGCACGGTGCTCCCAGTGTGGTCTAACCGAGGGATACGGAGACCGGAACTGTGCACCGTGCTCCCAGTGTGGTCTAACCGAGGGATACGGAGACTGGAACTGTGCACGGTGCTCCCAGTGTGGTCTAACCGTGGGATACGGAGACTGGAACTGTGCACAGTGCTCCCAGTGTGGTCTAACCGAGGGATACGGAGACTGGAACTGTGCACAGTGCTCCCAGTGTGGTCTAACCGCGGGATACGGAGACTGGAACTGTGCACAGTGCTCCCAGTGTGGTCTAACCGAGGGATACGGAGACTGGAACTGTGCACCGTGCTCCCAGTGTGGTCTAACCGAGGGATACGGAGACTGGACCTGTGCACCGTGCTCCCAGTGTGGTCTAACCGAGGGATACGGAGACCGGAACTGTGCACAGTGCTCCCAGTGTGGTCTAACCGATGGATACAGAGACTGGAACTGTGCACGGTGCTCCCAGTGTGGGTCTAACCGAGGGATAGGGAGACTGGAACTGTGCACGGTGCTCCCAGTGTGGTCTAACCGAGGGATACGGAGACTGGAACTGTGCACGGTGCTCCCAGTGTGGGTCTGACCGATGGATACAGAGACTGGAACTGTGCACGGTGCTCCCAGTGTGGTCTAACCGAGGGATAGGGAGACTGGAACTGTGCACGGTGCTCCCAGTGTGGTCTAACCGAGGGATAGGGAGACTGGAACTGTGCACGGTGCTCCCAGTGTGGGTCTAACCGAGGGATACAGAGACTGGAACTGTGCACGGTGCTCCCAGTGTGGTCTAACCGAGGGATACGGAGACTGGAACTGTGCACAGTGCTCCCAGTGTGGGGTAACCGAGGGATAGGGAGACTGGAACTGTGCACGGTGCTCCCAGTGTGGGGTAACCGAGGGATATGGAGACTGGAACTGTGCACGGTGCTCCCAGTGTGGTCTAACCGAGGGATACGGAGACTGGAACTGTGCACAGTGCTCCCAGTGTGGTCTAACTGAGGGATAGGGAGACCGGAACTGTGCACAGTGCTCCCAGTGTGGTCTAACCGAGGGATACGGAGACTGGAACTGTGCACAGTGCTCCCAGTGTGGTCTAACCGAGGGATACGGAGACTGGAACTGTGCACAGTGCTCCCAGTGTGGTCATACCGAGGGATACGGAGACTGGAACTGTGCACGGTGCTCCCAGTGTGGTCTAACCGAGGGATACGGAGACTGGAACTGTGCACGGTGCTCCCAGTGTGGGTCTAACCGAGGGATACGGAGACTGGAACTGTGCACGGTGCTCCCAGTGTGGGGTAACCGATAGTCATGCTCTGTCTGTCGTGTTGACTGCTCACAGCTGATCACCTACCATCTCCCATTCTTGTCGTCGATTCAGAGCGAGGATGACCATTGAAGGGTTGACAAGGTAACCATCACTGTTGAAGGAGAAATCTTTACCATCCCACGTTATGTTGGAAAAGTACCTGGTGAGAGAGAGAGAAAGGTAAATGAGGTGGTGGGTGAACCGCCATCTCGAACACGCTGCAGTCCCGTGTGGTGTAGGTACACCCACAGTGCTGTTAGGGAGGGAGTTCCAGGGTTGTTAAAACCATTGGTCATAAGACATAGGAGCAGAATGAGGCCACTCGGCCCATCGAGTCTGCTCCCCCATTCAATCATGGCTGATATTTTTCTCATCCCCATTCTCCTGCCTTTTCCCCATAACCCCTGATCCCCTTATTAATCAAGAACCTATCTATCTCTGTCTTAAAGACACTCAATGACCTGGCCTCCACAGCCTTCTGCGGCAAAGAGTTCCACACATTCCCCACTCTCTGGCTGAAGAAATTCCTCCTCATCTCTGTTTTAAAGGATCGTCCCTTTATCCTGAGGTTGTTCCCTCTGGTTCTAGTTTTTCCTGCTAGTGGAAACATCCTCTCCACGTCCACTCTATCCAGGCCTCGCAGTATCGTGTAAGTTTCAATAAGATTCCCCCTCATCCTTCTAAACTCCAACGAGTACAGACCCAGAGTCCTCAACCGTTCCTCATACGACAAGCTCTTCATTCCAGGGATCATTCCTGTGAACCTCCTCTGGACCCTTTCCAAGGCCGGCACATCCTTCCTTAGATACGGGGCCCAAAACTGCTCACAATATTCAGTCAGTCCGTGTGGTGCAGGTCCACCTTCAGTGCTGTTAGAATGATGGGATCCGGACAGTACAAAAGGAAGCCATTCGGCCCATCAGGCCTGCGCCAACAACAATCCCACCCAGGCCCTATCCCCGTAACCTCACATATTTACCCTGCTAATCCCCCTGACACTCACCTGATGAAGGAGCAGCGCTCCGAAAGCTCGTGCTACCAAATAAGCCTGTTGGACTTTAACCTGGTGTTGTGAGACTACTCACCAGAGTCAACTTAGCACGGCCAATCCATCTAACCCCGCACACCTTTATACTGCGGGAGGAAACCGGAGCACCCGGAGGAAACCCACGCAGACACGGGGAGAATGTGCAGACTCCGCACAGACAGTGACCCAAGCTGGTATTCGACCGGAGTCACTGGCGCTGTGAGGCAGCAGCGCCAACCACTGTGCCACCGTGCTTCCCTAGTTGCACTTGGGGGGGAGTGTGGGCCTGGATTATGGAGCTCAAATCCTAGAGTATATACATCTACCCCCGACAGTGCGGCACTCCCTCAGTACTGACCCTCTGACAGTGCGGCACTCCCTCAGCACTGACCCTCTGACAGTGCGGCACACCCTCAGCACTGACCCTCTGACAGTGCGGCACTCCCTCAGCACTGACCCTCTGACAGTGCGGCACTCCCTGAGTACTGACCCTCTGACAGTGCGGCACTCCCTCAGCACTGACCCTCTGACAGTGCGGCACTCCCTCAGTACTGACCCTCTGACAGTGCGGCACTCCCTCAGCACTGACCCTCTGACAGTGCGGCACTCCCTCAGTACTGACCCTCTGACAGTGCGGCACTCCCTCAGTACTGACCCTCTGACAGTGCGGCACTCCCTCAGTACTGACCCTCTGACAGTGCGGCACTCCCTCAGTACTGACCCTCTGACAGTGCAGCACTCCCTCAGTACTGACCCTCTGACACTGCGGCACTCCCTCAGTACTGACCCTCTGACAGTGCGGCACTCCCTCAGTACTGACCCTCTGACACTGCGGCACTCCCTCAGTACTGACCCTCTGACAGTGCGGCACTCCCTCAGTACTGACCCTCTGACAGTGCAGCACTCCCTCAGTACTGACCCTCTGACAGTGCGGCACTGCCTCAGCACTGACCCTCTGACAGTGCAGCACTCCCTCAGTACTGACCCTCTGACAGTGCGGCACTCCCTCAGTACTGACCCTCTGACAGTGCGACACTCCCTCAGTACTGACCCTCTGACAGTGCGGCACTCCCTCAGTACTGACCCTCTGACAGTGCGACACTCCCTCGGTACTGACCCTCTGACAGTGCGGCACTCCCTCAACACTGACCCTCTGACAGTGCGGCACTCCCTCAGTACTGACCCTCTGACAGTGCGACACTCCCTCGGTACTGACCCTCTGACCGTGCGGCACTCCCTCAGTACTGACCCTCTGACAGTGCGGCACTCCCTCAGTACTGACCCTCTGACAGTGCGGCACTCCCTCGGTACTGACCCTCTGACAGTGCGGCACTCCCTCGGTACTGACCCTCTGACAGTGCGGCACTCCCTCAGTACTGACCCTCTGACAGTGCGGCACTCCCTCAGTACTGACCCTCTGACAGTGCGACACTCCCTCGGTACTGACCCTCTGACAGTGCGGCACTCCCTCAGTACTGACCCTCTGACAGTGCGGCACTCCCTCAGTACTGACCCTCTGACAGTGCAGCACTCCCTCAGTATTAATTAACATTGGTCAGTTGGTTGAAAGAATTTCGGAAAGTATGAACAGGTTGAGGATACAATTCACATGTCTCCCACACAAAATCCAATATTTCCAGGAGAACTGAAAGCCTGCAATTGCTGGGAGATTATCTACAATACAAGGCACTTTTTAATTTGGCACGGATTAATTTAATTCCTTTGGATGCTTTTACAACTCACAGAAAACCCAAGGTGACCGCGATCAGTGTTCGTTCATCAATCCTTCACAACAAAGACTGAAATCTCCCTGAAAGAGAGGGGACTGAGAGACACCAGTCAGTGTACAGATATCTCCCTGAGAGAGAGGGGACTGAGAGACACCAGTCAGTGTACAGATATCTCCCTGAGAGAGAGAGAGGGGACTGAGAGACACCAGTCAGTGTACAGATATCTCCCTGAGAGAGAGAGGGGACTGAGAGACACCAGTCAGTGTACAGATATCTCCCTGAGAGAGAGGACTGAGAGACACCAGTCAGTGTACAGATATCTCCCTGAGAGAGAGAGGGGACTGAGAGACACCAGTCAGTGTACAGATATCTCCCTGAGAGAGAGGACTGAGAGACACCAGTCAGTGTACAGATATCTCCCTCAGAGAGAGAGAGGACTGAGAGACACCAGTCAGTGTACAGATATCTCCCTGAGAGAGAGAGAGGACTGAGAGACACCAGTCAGTGTACAGATATCTCCCTGAGAGAGAGAGGGGACTGAGAGACACCAGTCATTGTACAGATATCTCCCTGAGAGAGAGGGGACTGAGAGACACCAGTCAGTGTACAGATATCTCCCTGAGAGAGAGGGGACTGAGAGACACCAGTCAGTGTACAGATATCTCCCTGAGAGAGAGGGGACTGAGAGACACCAGTCAGTGTACAGATATCTCCCTGAGAGAGAGAGAGGACTGAGAGAGACCAGTCAGTGTACAGATATCTCCCTGAGAGAGAGGGGACTGAGAGACACCAGTCAGTGTACAGATATCTCCCTGAGAGAGAGGGGACTGAGAGACACCAGTCAGTGTACAGATATCTCCCTGAGAGAGAGAGAGAGGGGACTGAGAGACACCAGTCAGTGTACAGATATCTCCCTGAGAGAGAGAGAGAGGGGACTGAGAGACACCAGTCAGTGTACAGATATCTCCCTGAGAGAGAGGACTGAGAGACACCAGTCAGTGTACAGATATCTCCCTGAGAGAGAGAGAGGACTGAGAGACACCAGTCAGTGTACAGATATCTCCCTGAGAGAGAGAGAGGACTGAGAGACACCAGTCAGTGTACAGATATCTCCCTGAGAGAGAGAGGGGACTGAGAGACACCAGTCAGTGTACAGATATCTCCCTGAGAGAGAGGGGACTGAGAGACACCAGTCAGTGTACAGATATCTCCCTGAGAGAGAGGGGACTGAGAGACACCAGTCAGTGTACAGATATCTCCCTGA
>NW_027594179.1:0-7500 GCF_964213995.1 Mustelus asterias | reverse complement strand
AATCATCACCTAGTGCCCCCCACACCAACCCGATACATACCACCCCAATCATCACCTAGTGCCCCCCCACACCAACCCGATACATACCACCCCAATCATCACCTAGTGCCCCCCCACACCAACCCGATACATACCACCCCAATCATCACCTAGTGCCCCCCCACACCAACCCGATACATACCACCCCAATCATCACCTAGTGCCCCCCCACACCAACCCGATACATACCACCCCAATCATCACCTAGTGCCCCCACACCAACCCGATACATACCACCCCAATCATCACCTAGTGCCCCCCCACACCAACCCGATACATACCACCCCAATCATCACCTAGTGCCCCCCACACCAACCCGATACATACCACCCCAATCATCACCTAGTGCCCCCCACACCAACCCGATACATACCACCCCAATCATCACCTAGTGCCCCCCCACACCAACCCGATACATACCACCCCAATCATCACCTAGACCCCCCACACCAACCCGATACATACCACCCCAATCATCACCTAGTGCCCCCCCACACCAACCCGATACATACCACCCCAATCATCACCTAGACCCCCCACACCAACCCGATACATACCACCCCAATCATCACCTAGTGCCCCCCCACACCAACCCGATACATACCACCCCAATCATCACCTAGTGCCCCCCACACCAACCCGATACATACCACCCCAATCATCACCTAGTGCCCCCCCACACCAACCCGATACATACCACCCCAATCATCACCTAGTGTCCCCCCACACCAACCCGATACATACCACCCCAATCATCACCTAGTGCCCCCCCACACCAACCCGATACATACCACCCCAATCATCACCTAGTGCCCCCCCACACCAACCCGATACATACCACCCCAATCATCACCTAGTGTCCCCCCACACCAACCCGATACATACCACCCCAATCATCACCTAGTGCCCCCCCACACCAACCCGATACATACCACCCCAATCATCACCTAGTGCCCCCCCACACCAACCCGATACATACCACCCCAATCATCACCTAGTGCCCCCCCACACCAACCCGATACATACCACCCCAATCATCACCTAGTGCCCCCCCACACCAACCCGATACATACCACCCCAATCATCACCTAGTGCCCCCCCACACCAACCCGATACATACCACCCCAATCATCACCTAGTGCCCCCCACACCAACCCGATACATACCACCCCAATCATCACCTAGTGCCCCCCACACCAACCCGATACATACCACCCCAATCATCACCTAGTGCCCCCCCACACCAACCCGATACATACCACCCCAATCATCACCTAGTGCCCCCCACACCAACCCGATACATACCACCCCAATCATCACCTAGTGCCCCCCCACACCAACCCGATACATACCACCCCAATCATCACCTAGTGCCCCCACACCAACCCGATACATACCACCCCAATCATCACCTAGTGCCCCCACACCAACCCGATACATACCACCCAATCATCACCTAGTGCCCCCACACCAACCCGATACATACCACCCCAATCATCACCTAGTGCCCCCCACACCAACCCGATACATACCACCCCAATCATCACCTAGTGCCCCCCCACACCAACCCGATACATACCACCCCAATCATCACCTAGTGCCCCCCCACACCAACCCGATACATACCACCCCAATCATCACCTAGTGCCCCCCACACCAACCCGATACATACCACCCCAATCATCACCTAGTGCCCCCACACCAACCCGATACATACCACCCCAATCATCACCTAGTGCCCCCACACCAACCCGATACATACCACCCCAATCATCACCTAGTGCCCCCCCACACCAACCCGATACATACCACCCCAATCATCACCTAGTGCCCCCCCACACCAACCCGATACATACCACCCCAATCATCACCTAGTGCCCCCCACACCAACCCGATACATACCACCCCAATCATCACCTAGTGCCCCCCACACCAACCCGATACATACCACCCCAATCATCACCTAGTGCCCCCCCACACCAACCCGATACATACCACCCCAATCATCACCTAGTGCCCCCCACACCAACCCGATACATACCACCCCAATCATCACCTAGTGCCCCCCCACACCAACCCGATACATACCACCCCAATCATCACCTAGTGCCCCCACACACCAACCCGATACATACCACCCCAATCATCACCTAGTGCCCCCCCACACCAACCGATACATACCACCCCAATCATCACCGAGTGCCCCCCACACCAACCCGATACATACCACCCCAATCATCACCTAGTGTCCCCCCACACCAACCCGATACATACCACCCCAATCATCACCTAGTGCCCCCACACACACAACCCGATACATACCACCCCAATCATCACCTAGTGCCCCCCACACACCAACCCGATACATACCACCCCAATCATCACCTAGTGTCCCCCACACCAACCCGATACATACCACCCCAATCATCACCTAGTGCCCCCACACCAACCCGATACATACCACCCCAATCATCACCTAGTGCCCCCACACCAACCCGATACATACCACCCCAATCATCACCTAGTGCCCCCCACACCAACCCGATACATACCACCCCAATCATCACCTAGTGCCCCCCACACCAACCCGATACATACCACCCCAATCATCACCTAGTGCCCCCCACACCAACCCGATACATACCACCCCAATCATCACCTAGTGCCCCCCACACCAACCCGATACATACCACCCCAATCATCACCTAGTGCCCCCACACCAACCCGATACATACCACCCCAATCATCACCTAGTGCCCCCACACCAACCCGATACATACCACCCCAATCATCACCTAGTGCCCCCACACCAACCCGATACATACCACCCCAATCATCACCTAGTGCCCCCCACACCAACCCGATACATACCACCCCAATCATCACCTAGTGCCCCCACACCAACCCGATACATACCACCCCAATCATCACCTAGTGCCCCCCACACCAACCCGATACATACCACCCCAATCATCACCTAGTGCCCCCACACCAACCCGATACATACCACCCTAATCATCACCTAGTGCCCCCCCACACCAACCCGATACATACCACCCCAATCATCACCTAGTGCCCCCCACACCAACCCGATACATACCACCCCAATCATCACCTAGTGCCCCCCCACACCAACCCGATACATACCACCCCAATCATCACCTAGTGCCCCCACACCAACCCGATACATACCACCCCAATCATCACCTAGTGCCCCCCCACACCAACCCGATACATACCACCCCAATCATCACCTAGTGCCCCCCACACCAACCCGATACATACCACCCCAATCATCACCTAGTGCCCCCACACCAACCCGATACATACCACCCCAATCATCACCTAGTGCCCCCCACACCAACCCGATACATACCACCCCAATCATCACCTAGTGCCCCCCACACCAACCCGATACATACCACCCCAATCATCACCTAGTGTCCCCCCACACCAACCCGATACATACCACCCCAATCATCACCTAGTGCCTCCCCACACCAACCCGATACATACCACCCCAATCATCACCTAGTGCCCCCCCACACCAACCCGATACATACCACCCCAATCATCACCTAGTGCCCCCCACACACCAACCCGATACATACCACCCCAATCATCACCTAGTGCCCCCCCACACCAACCCGATACATACCACCCCAATCATCACCTAGTGCCCCCCACACCAACCCGATACATACCACCCCAATCATCACCTAGTGCCCCCCACACCAACCCGATACATACCACCCCAATCATCACCTAGTGCCCCCCACACCAACCCGATACATACCACCCCAATCATCACCTAGTGCCCCCCTCAACCACAGCAATCATACATACACCATAGTGCCCCCACACCAACCCGATACATACCACCCCAATCATCACCTAGTGCCCCCCACACCAACCCGATACATACCACCCCAATCATCACCTAGTGCCCCCCACACCAACCCGATACATACCACTCCAATCATCACCTAGTGCCCCCCACACCAACCCGATACATACCACCCCAATCATCACCTAGTGCCCCCCCACACCAACCCGATACATACCACCCCAATCATCACCTAGTGCCCCCCACACCAACCCGATACATACCACCCCAATCATCACCTAGTGCCCCCCCACACCAACCCGATACATACCACCCCAATCATCACCTAGTGCCCCCCACACCAACCCGATACATACCACCCCAATCATCACCTAGTGCCCCCCCACACCAACCCGATACATACCACCCCAATCATCACCTAGTGCCCCCCCACACCAACCCGATACATACCACCCCAATCATCACCTAGTGCCCCCCCACACCAACCCGATACATACCACCCCAATCATCACCTAGTGCCCCCCACACCAACCCGATACATACCACCCCAATCATCACCTAGTGCCCCCCCACACCAACCCGATACATACCACCCCAATCATCACCTAGTGCCCCCCACACCAACCCGATACATACCACCCCAATCATCACCTAGTCCCCCACACACCAACCCGATACATACCACCCCAATCATCACCTAGTGCCCCCCACACCAACCCGATACATACCACCCCAATCATCACCTAGTGCCCCCACACCAACCCGATACATACCACCCCAATCATCACCTAGTGCCCCCCCACACCAACCCGATACATACCACCCCAATCATCACCTAGTGCCCCCCCACACCAACCCGATACATACCACCCCAATCATCACCTAGTGCCCCCCCACACCAACCCGATACATACCACCCCCAATCATCACCTAGTGCCCCCCACACCAACCCGATACATACCACCCCAATCATCACCTAGTGCCCCCACACACCAACCCGATACATACCACCCCAATCATCACCTAGTGCCCCCCACACCAACCCGATACATACCACCCCAATCATCACCTAGTGCCCCCCCACACCAACCCGATACATACCACCCCAATCATCACCTAGTGCCCCCCACACCAACCCGATACATACCACCCCAATCATCACCTAGTGCCCCCCACACCAACCCGATACATACCACCCCAATCATCACCTAGTGCCCCCACACACCAACCCGATACATACCACCCCAATCATCACCTAGTGCCCCCACACCAACCCGATACATACCACCCCAATCATCACCTAGTGCCCCCACACCAACCCGATACATACCACCCCAATCATCACCTAGTGCCCCCCACACCAACCCGATACATACCACCCCAATCATCACCTAGTGCCCCCACACCAACCCGATACATACCACCCCAATCATCACCTAGTGCCCCCCACACCAACCCGATACATACCACCCCAATCATCACCTAGTGCCCCCCACACCAACCCGATACATACCACCCCAATCATCACCTAGTGCCCCCCACACACCAACCCGATACATACCACCCCAATCATCACCTAGTGCCCCCACACACCAACCCGATACATACCACCCCAATCATCACCTAGTGCCCCCACACCAACCCGATACATACCACCCCAATCATCACCTAGTGCCCCCACACCAACCCGATACATACCACCCCAATCATCACCTAGTGCCCCCCACACCAACCCGATACATACCACCCCAATCATCACCTAGTGCCCCCACACCAACCCGATACATACCACCCCAATCATCACCTAGTGCCCCCCACACCAACCCGATACATACCACCCCAATCATCACCTAGTGCCCCCACACACCAACCCGATACATACCACCCCAATCATCACCTAGTGCCCCCCACACCAACCCGATACATACCACCCCAATCATCACCTAGTGCCCCCACACCAACCCGATACATACCACCCCAATCATCACCTAGTGCCCCCACACCAACCCGATACATACCACCCCAATCATCACCTAGTGCCCCCCACACCAACCCGATACATACCACCCCAATCATCACCTAGTGCCCCCCACACCAACCCGATACATACCACCCCAATCATCACCTAGTGCCCCCACACCAACCCGATACATACCACCCCAATCATCACCTAGTGCCCCCCACACCAACCCGATACATACCACCCCAATCATCACCTAGTGCCCCCCACACCAACCCGATACATACCACCCCAATCATCACCTAGTGCCCCCACACCAACCCGATACATACCACCCCAATCATCACCTAGTGCCCCCCACACCAACCCGATACATACCACCCCAATCATCACCTAGTGCCCCCCACACCAACCCGATACATACCACCCCAATCATCACCTAGTGCCCCCCACACCAACCCGATACATACCACCCCAATCATCACCTAGTGCCCCCACACCAACCCGATACATACCACCCCAATCATCACCTAGTGCCCCCCACACCAACCCGATACATACCACCCCAATCATCACCTAGTGCCCCCACACCAACCCGATACATACCACCCCAATCATCACTAGTGCCCCACACCAACCCGATACATACCACCCCAATCATCACCTAGTGCCCCCCCACCAACCCGATACATACCACCCCAATCATCACCTAGTGCCCCCCACACCAACCCGATACATACCACCCTAATCATCACCTAGTGCCCCCCACACCAACCCGATACATACCACCCCAATCATCACCTAGTGCCCCCACACCAACCCGATACATACCACCCCAATCATCACCTAGTGCCCCCACACCAACCCGATACATACCACCCCAATCATCACCTAGTGCCCCACACCAACCCGATACATACCACCCCAATCATCACCTAGTGCCCCCACACCAACCCGATACATACCACCCCAATCATCACCTAGTGCCCCCACACCAACCCGATACATACCACCCCAATCATCACCTAGTGCCCCCACACCAACCCCGATACATACCACCCCAATCATCCACCTGTGCCCCACACCAACCCGATACATACCACCCCAATCATCACCTAGTGCCCCCACACCAACCCGATACATACCACCCCAATCATCACCTAGTGCCCCCACACCAACCCGATACATACCACCCAAATCATCACCTAGTGCCCCACACCAACCCGATACATACCACCCTCCCAATCATCACATAGGTGCCCACACACCTACCCGATACATACCACCCCTAATCATCACCTAGTGCCCCCACACCAACCCGATACATACCACCCAATCATCACCTAGTGCCCCCACACCAACCCGATACATACCACCCCAATCATCACCTAGTGCCCCCCACACCAACCCGATACATACCACCCCAATCATCACCTAGTGCCCCCACACCACCCGATACATACCACCCATCATCACCTAGTGCCCCCCCACACCAACCCGATACATACCACCCCAATCATCACCTAGTGCCCCCCCACACCAACCCGTTACATACCCCCCTATCATCACCTAGTGCCCCCCACACCAACCCGATACATACCACCCCAATCATCACCTAGTGCACCCCCACACCAACCCGATACATACCACCCCA
>NW_027594178.1:17500-21003 GCF_964213995.1 Mustelus asterias | reverse complement strand
CCCGATAAACACCATCTAACCCGATAAACACCATCTAACCCACATAAAAACCATCTAACCCGATAAACACCATCTAACCCCGATAAACACCATCTAACCCCGATAAACACCATCTAACCCCGATAAACACCATCTCACCCCGATAAACACCATCTAACCCCGATAAACACCATCTAACCCCGATAAACACCATCTAACCCCGATCAACACCATCTAACCCCGATAAACACCATCTAACCCCGATAAACACCATTCTAACCCCGATAAACACCATCTAACCCCGATAAACACCATCTAACCCCGATAAACACCATCTAACCCTGATAAACACCATCTCACCCGATAAACACCATCTAACCAGATAAACACCATCTAACCCGATAAACACCATGTAACCCCGATAAACACCATCTAACCCCGATAAACACCATCTAACCCCGATAAACACCATCTAACCCCGATAAACACCATCTAACCCGATAAACACCATCTAACCCCGATAAACACCATCTCACCCCGATAAACACCATCTAACCCCGATAAACACCATCTAACCCCGATAAACACCATCTAACCCCGATAAACACCATCTAACCCCGATAAACACCATCTAACCCCGATAAACACCATCTAACCCCGATAAACACCATCTAACCCCGATAAACACCATCTAACCCGATAAACACCATCTAACCCCGATAAACACCATCTAACCCCGATAAACACCATCTAACCCCGATAAACACCATCTAACCCCGATAAACACCATCTAACCCGATAAACACCATCTAACCCCGATAAACACCATCTAACCCGATAAACACCATCTAACCCACATAAAAACCATCTAACCCCGATAAACACCATCTAACCTCGATAAACACCATCTAACCCCGATAAACACCATCTAACCCCGATAAACACCATCTAACCCCGATAAACACCATCTAACCCCGATAAACACCATCTAACCCCGATAAACACCATCTAACCCCGATAAACACCATCTAACCCCGATAAACACCATCTAACCCCGATAAACACCATCTAACCCCGATAAACACCATCTAACCCCGATAAACACCATCTCACCCCGATAAACACCATCTAACCCCGATAAACACCATCTAACCCCGATAAACACCATCTAACTCCGATAAACACCATCTAACCCGATAAACACCATCTAACCCCGATAAACACCATCTAACCCGATAAACACCATCTAACCCCGATAAACACCATCTAACCCGATAAACACCATCTAACCCCGTGCTGTACCTGTCCTGGGAGTGTTTGATGGGGGATAGTGTAGAGGGAGCTTTACTCTGTATCTAACCCTGTGCTGTACCTGTTCGGGGAGTGTTTGATGGGGGACGGTGTAGAGGGAGCTTTACTCTGTATCTAACCCCGTGCTGTACCTGTCCTGGGAGTGTTTGATGGGGGACAGTGTAGAGGGAGCTTTACTCTGTATCTAACCCTGTGCTGTACCTGTCCTGGGAGTGTTTGATGGGGGCAATGTAGAGGGAGCTTTACTCTGTATCTAACCCCGTGCTGTACTTGTCCTGGGAGTGTTTGATGGGGGATAGTGTAGAGGGAGCTTTACTCTGTATCTAACCCCGTGCTGTACCTGTTCGGGGAGTGTTTGATGGGGGACGGTGTAGAGGGAGTTTTACTCTGTATCTAACCCCGTGCTGTACCTGTCCTGGGAGTGTTTGATGGGGGACAGTGTAGAGGGAGCTTTACTCTGTATCTAAACCCGTGCTGTACCTGTCCTGGGAGCGTTTGATGGGGACAATGTAGAGGGAGCTTTACTCTGTATCTAACCCCGTGCTGTACCTGTCCTGGGAGTGTTTGATGGGGGACAGTGTAGAGGGAGCTTTACTCTGTATCTAACCCCATGCTGTTCCTGTCCTGGGAGTGTTTGATGGGGGATAGTGTAGAGGGAGCTTTACTCTGTATCTAACCCCGTGCTGTTCCTGTCCTGGGAGTGTTTGATGGGGGATAGTGTAGAGGGAGCTTTACTCTGTATCTAACCCCGTGCTGTACCTGTCCTGGGAGTGTTTGATGGGGGACAGTGTAGAGGGAGCTTTACTCTGTATCTAACCCCGTGCAGTACCTGTCCTGGGAGTGTTTGATGGGGGACAGTGAAGAGGGAGCTTTACTCTGTATCTAACCCCGTGCTGTACCTGTCCTGGGAGTGTTTGATGGGGACAGTGTAGAGGGAGCTTTACTCTGTATCTAACCCCGTGCTGTACCTGTCCTGGGAGTGTTTGATGGGGGACAGTGTAGAGGGAGCTTTACTCTGTATCTAACCCCGTGCTGTACCTGTCCTGGGAGTGTTTGATGGGGGACAGTGTAGAGGGAGCTTTACTCTGTATCTAACCCCGTGCTGTACCTGTCCTGGGAGTGTTTGTTAGGGGGACAGTGTAGAGGGGGCATTACTTGTTTGACCTGCGACCTTTGGCCTGCGGGTGATCACACCTACCTGGGCTACGTGCACGAACTTTGTGATGACCTCTGCCCTCTGTTGAGGCGTGTGCATGCTCAGAACCATCATCTGGACCCACTGGGAGACACTGTTGAATAGGCTGATGAATCGCTCCAGGATGGGGTTGTCCTTGGTGCATCCATGTTTTGCAAAGCTTTGGTAGTCCCGGAACTGCTCGGGAAAGGAGCGGGAAAGCGTCAGAGCGAGCCGGCGGGATTGGGGGGGAGGGGGACAAATATCTCCCGAGTGAACCCCCCCTCGGCAAACCCTCGCTCACTCTCCAACACCCCACTCCTCCCAGTTCCCCTTTCCAACTAAGCTGGCGCCCATGTCAACACTGCGGCTCTGGAGCTCCGCCGAGTGGCTGGAGGGCGTCACTGCCGTGGTCCTATTTTACAGGCTGAAGTCCCAACCGTGGTTCCCCCCTTTTTGGCTCCCTCTGGCTTGTGTCCGTTTCCGGTGCTGGGGGGAGGGGGGCACGTGGAGGGAGGGGCGCGGGGGAAAGGTGCGGCGAATTCCCGAATGTTGGGTGATGAAGGGGGAGTGGCAGAGCTCGCGAGAATGCACACCCCCCCTCCCCATGCACCCCCCGCTCCCAATGCACCCCCCCCCATGTAACTTTGAGCACGTCCTCTCGTGGGATCTTGCTGTGCGTGCCCTTTCATGGGATCTTGCTGTGCGCCTGCCCCCTTGGCTGCAGCCGCCCCCCCCCCCCACCCCGCCCATCCCCACACTCGCTGTGTCTCGGAGGGGGTAAAGGTATAAAGGCCACCATCAAGCTCGCCAGCGCTCCCTGGCACGGGGGGTAATGGATAACAGAGAGGGCGAGAGGGGCCGAATGGTCTCCGTGGCCTCAAATCCTGAGTCCGCAACGGAAGACGGGGTCCGGGATTCTCCGGCCAATCCTACCCTGCTCCGTCCGTCTCAGTTGCCTTGAGGTGTTCTCTTCAACTATGTCGGGGGAATCCCTCCCCACACACTCATCCCGCTCCCCCCCCCCCGACCCCCTCCA
>NW_027594178.1:0-7500 GCF_964213995.1 Mustelus asterias | reverse complement strand
CACTGGATGATAGCTCAATCAATCCAATTCTCTGTCCTTTCCCAGATCCATTTTCACCCACTGTCTCTCTCTCTCTCTCTGTCTCTCTCTCTGTGTCTCTCTCGCACTGTCTCTCTATCTCTGTCTCTCTCTGTCTCTCTCTCTCTCTGTCTTTCTCTCTGTCTCTCTCTGTATCTCTCTCTCTGTCTCTCTCTGTCTCCATCTCTCTCTCTCTCTTTGTCTCCATCTCTCTATCTCTCTCTCTTTATCTCCCTCTCTCTTTCTCTCTCTCATTTTCTCTCTCTCTCTCTTTCTGACTCTATCGCTGACTCACTGTCTCTCATTCTCTCTCTGTCTCTCTCTGTATCTCTCTCTCTGTCTCTCTCTCTCTGTCCCCATCTCTCCCTTTCTCTCTCTCTTTATCTCCCTCTCTCTCTCTGTCTCTCTATCTCTCTCTGTCTCTCTCTCTCTCCCTCTCTCTCTCTGTCTCTCTCTGTCTCTCTTTATCTCCCTCTTTATCTCCCTCTCTCTCTCTCTGTCTCTCTCCCTCTCTGTCTCTCTCTCTCTCCATTTCTCTCTCTCTGTCTCACTCGCTCTAGCTCTCTCTCATCTGAAAAGTAAAGTACATTTATTAGTGTCATAAGTAGGCTTACATTAGCACTGCAATGAAGTTACTGTGAAAATCCCCGAGTCGCCCACACTCCGGCGCCTGTTCGGGTACACTGAGGGAGAATTTAGCACGGCCGATGCACCCTAACCAGCACGTCTTTCAGACTGTGGGAGGAAACCGGGGCACCCGGAGGAAACCCACGCAGACACGGGGAGAACGTGCAGACTCCACACAGACAGTGACCCAAGCCGGGAATCAAACCCGGGTCCCTGGCACTGTGAGGCAGCAGCGCTAACCCACTGTGCCACTGTGCTGGAATCTTATCTATTCCTTTCATAATCTTACATGTTTCTATAAGATCTTCCCTCATCCTTCTAAACTCCAACGAGTACAGACCCAGAATCCTCAACCGTTCCTCATACGACAAGCTCTTCATTCCAGGGATCGTTCTTGTGAACTTCCTCTGGACCCTTTCCAAGGCCGGCACATCCTTCCTTAGATACGGGGCCCAAAACTGCCCACAATACTCCAAATGTGGTCTGACCGGAGCCTGATACAGCCTCAGACTCAGATACAGCTTAATATATAAATATTAATCATTTGGAAGAGGGAACTGAATGTATTATCTCCAAATTTGCAGATGACACAAAGTTGGGTGGGAGGGTGAGCTGTGGGGAGGATGCAGAGATGATTCAGTGTGATTTGGACAGGCTGAGGGAGTGGGCATCCGCATGGCAGATGCAGAACAATGTGGGTAAATGTGAGGTTATCCACTTTGGTAGCAATGATAGGAAGACAGATTATTGCTTGAATGGGTGTAAATTGAGAGAGGTGGATACTCAGCGAGACCTTGGAGTCCTCGTGCATCAGTCGCTGAGAATAAGCGCCCAGGTACAGCAGGCAGTAAAGAAGGCAACTGGTATGTTGGCCTTCATAGCGAGAGGATTGGAGTATCGGGATAGGGATGTTTTGCTGCAATTGTACAGGGCGTTGGTGAGGCCACACCTGGAGTATTGTGCGCAGTTTTGGTCTCCTTATCTGAGGAAGGATGTCCTTGCTATAGAGGGAGCACAGCGAAGGTTTACCAGGCTGATTCCTGGGATGGCGGGTGTTGTAGGGAAATATCCCTTTACCAGTGCAGAATAGGAGTTGAGTCGCAAATCAAGGTTCAAAGCGTGTCTTTATTTACAATTACTGGGATCCCAGGGAGACCCCCGTAGCCAGCTCAGAAACAGTGGCTTGGCCACGTTGATCTCAATCAAATCACATCAGCGGTGTATCTTTATAGAGTTTCAAATTCGAGCGGGAACATTGGCTATATGTGTGTTATCTTATGTATTAAAATGGTCTATCAGTTTAAAAAGTCCCTGGGAAGTTTCATCGATTAGCATTTGTATGGTGTGTGTTCGTGTTAATGGGATTACTTGGTCCTGCCCCGGTGTCTAAATGCGTTTCCCATTATCTTCTCTATGTGTCCTCTTATCTGAATTGATCTTATTGTTTCGTGTCTGTGTTTCCTGCTTGTGAGATTGAGTGTTAATGTCATCCTGTCCTGTTGGATGTCTGGAGTATTTCATTCTAATCTTTTATTCTTACATCTTAGTTTATCAGATTTTTATGTCTGCCTTGGCCGAATTGGTAATATTTCAGTGATAGCTTGGTTTTGATAACCCACTCTATGTCTCGTTTCGTAGGGATCTTGATCGTCCTTGGCCAGTTTAAAATGCAGCTGCGCGCTGTTGCGAGGCAGATTAGGGATCTTCCGTAGTCTTTGAAATTCGCGAGTCTCTCAGCTGTGCAGGGGGGGACCCGATCGAATATCCATCCGGGGGTGCCCCTCTGCATTGTTGGCCCGTTATGAGTGGTGCCAATTAGTCCAATAAGTAAATATGTTTGATGATGCAAAATATGGTTTTCTGGAAAATTTCCTCCTTCAGCGGGTCTGTCATTTGAGGAGAGACTAAGTCGGTGAGGATTATATTCACTGGAGTTTAGAAGAGTGAGAGGGGATCTCATAGAAACTTATAAAATTCTAACAGGGTTAGACAGGGTAGATTCAGAAAGAATGTTCCCGATGGTGGGGGGAGTCCAGAACTAGGGGGTCATAGTTTGAGGATAAGGGGGTAAACCTTTTAGGACTGAGGTGAGGAGAAATTTCTTCACCCAGAGAGCGGTGGAATTCACTCCCACAGAAAGTAAAAGTATGGGCGGCACGGTAGCACAGTGGTTAGCACTGTTGCTTCACAGCTCCAGGGTCCCGGGTTCGATTCCCGGCTCGGGTCACTGTCTGTGTGGAGTTTGCACATTCTCCTCGTGTCTGCGTGGGTTTCCTCCGGGTGCTCCGGTTTCCTCCCACAGTCCAAAGATGTGCGGGTTAGGTTGATTGGCCGTGCTAAAATTGCCCCTTAGTGTCCTGGGATGCGTAGGTTAGAGGGATTAGTGGGTAAAATATGTAGGGATATGGGGGTAGGGCCTGGGTGGGATTGTGGTCGGTGCAGACCCGATGGGCCGAATGGCCTCTTTCTGTACTGTAAGGTTTCTAAGATTTCTAAGACTTCTAAGAAAGTAGTTGAGGCCAAAATGTTGTGTGATTTCAGGAAGAAATTAGATATCGCTCTTGGGGCTAAAGGGATCGAGGGATATGGGGGGTGGGGGGGGGGAAGGGGGGAATCAGGATATTGAATTTGATGATCAGCCATGATCAAGGTGAATGGTGGAACAGGATGGAAGGGCTGAATGGCCTCCTCCTGCTTCGGGTTTCTGTGTTTGAAGAGAACCGCAACAGTCATCCAAAGGACTGAATTCCAGTATCACGGGAGCAGTAGTCTTTGCCATGTTAAACCTGTGGAGAGGGTTTGCTGTCTATGGGATTGGAACACATTAGATATCTTTGTTCAGGGTTATACATTATAGTGGTTGTTTTATGTCTTGTTTGTAATTGTTAAAAGTTCTTGCTCATTTTCTTACGATACATGTTAACTATATTCTTAAATAAATTGTGTTTGATAAAAGCTCCCTCGTGGGTCATTTGAATCACCCCTGAAATGAAACCTATCATGCTTATCCGAGCTAAATTTAAGACGTAAACTTATTATCCAGGCGGGTCCCATAAAACAATTTGGAGTTTATGAGCTGAATTGTAATGTACGGTCCAGCTGCACTGACTGGAAACAAGTGAGAGAGAGACAGAGAGAGAGAGACAGAGAGAGAGAGATAGAGAGAGGGGGACAGAGAGAGAGAGACAGAGAGAGAAACAGAGAGAGACAGAGAGAGAGAGTGAGAGAGATACAGAGAGAGACAGAGACAGACAGACAGAGAGAGAGAGAGACAGAGAGAGAGAGATAGAGACAGAGAGAGAGAGACAGAGTGAGAGACAGAGAGAGAGAGAGAGTGAGAGAGTGAGAGAGATACAGAGAGAGAGAGAGAGACAGAGAGAGAGAGTGAGAGAGATACAGAGAGAGAGAGAGAGAGACAGAGATAGAGACAGAGAGAGAGAGAGAGATAGAGACCGAGAGAGAGAGAATGACAGAGAGAGACACAGAGAGAGACAGAGAGAGGCAGAGAGAGATGGGGATAGAGAGAGACAGAGAGAGAGAGAGACAGAGAGAGACACAGAGAGGGAGAGAGAGACAGAGAGAGACAGAGAGAGACACAGAGAGAGGCAGAGAGAGAGACAGAAAGAGAGAGAGAGACAGAGAGAGAGAGACAGAGAGAGAGAGACAGAGAGAGACACAGAGAGAGACAGAGAGAGACGGGGATAGAGAGAGGGGGCCTCTCAGGGTAGTTCCTCAAACACATGGTTGCAGGTGGGTATCGATAGGAGGGTGAAAGTGAGAGCGATTCCTCACCAAATTCGTTGATGCAAGCTTCGATCAACTCGTCAATGGTAGCTGACTTCACCGTCTGCAAAAACCCCACCTTCTCATCCCCTTTCCCAGATACCTCCGCCATTTCACACCCCCCCGAGGCCGAGAGGCGAGAGGCCGAGGGACTGAGAGGCGAGGGGCTGAGAGGCCTCCAGTCCAGGTGGCACCAGGGAGTGGCTGGGATCTCACTGACTGCAGTCCTCGGTGTCCTGTCAAAGAGAGAGGGTGGAACGTTAGACAGCAAGACAGAACAGAGAGGAAACTTTCCCCTGATAGGACCAGCGCTGACATTACCCCCACTTCGCCAAAGGCCCAAACCGCAAACTGGGAGTCAGGCTTCACGGCCTAGCTTTGCCCATTTGCCTAGAGACGGTCACCAAGCGGCTGAGGGAACCGTAGCCCCGGTTAATCTAACCACATGACCATGCCGACACTGTGGGCGGAGAATGGGCAAATGACCAACTAATCCCACTGCCCCGCTCTCTCCCCATAGCCCTGTATCAATCCCCAAACTAATCCCACTGCCCCGCTCTCTCCCCATAGCCCTGTATCAATCCCCAAACTAATCCCACTGCCCCACTCTCTCCCCATGGCCCTGTATCAATCCCCAAACTAATCCCACTGCCCCGCTCTCTCCCCATAGCCCTGTATCAATCCCCAAACTAATCCCACTGCCCCGCTCTCTCCCCATAGCCCTGTATCAATCCCCAAACTAATCCCACTGCCCCGCTCTCTCCCCATAGCCCTGTATCAATCCCCAAACTAATCCCACTGCCCCACTCTCTCCCCATAGCCCTGTATCAATCCCCAAACTAATCCCACTGCCCCACTCTCTCCCCATAGTCCTGTATCAATCCCCAAACTAATCTCACTGCCCCGCTCTCTCCCCATAGCCCTGTATCAATCCCCAAACTAATCCCACTGCCCCCGCTCTCTCCCCATAGCCCTGTATCAATCCACAAACTAATCCCACTGCCCCACTCTCTCCCCATAGCCCTGTATCAATCCCCAAACTAATCCCACTGCCCCGCTCTCTCCCCATAGCCCTGTATCAATCCCCAAACTAATCCCACTGCCCCACTCTCTCCCCATAGCCCTGTATCAATCCCCAAACTAATCCCACTGCCCCACTCTCTCCCCATAGCCCTGTATCAATCCCCAAACTAATCCCACTGCCCCACTCTCTCCCCATAGCCCTGTATCAATCCCCAAACTAATCCCACTGCCCCCGCTGTCTCCCCATAGCCCTGTATCAATCCCCAAACTAATCCCACTGCCCCACTCTCTCCCCATAGCCCTGTATCAATCCCCAAACTAATCCCACTGCCCCACTCTCTCCCCATAGCCCTGTATCAATCCCCAAACTAATCCCACTGCCCCGCTCTCTCCCCCATAGCCCTGTATCAATCCCCAAACTAATCCCACTGCCCCGCTCTCTCCCCCATAGCCCTGTATCAATCCCCAAACTAATCCCACTGCCCCGCTCTCTCCCCCATAGCCCTGTATCAATCCCCAAACTAATCCCACTGCCCCGCTCTCTCCCCATAGCCCTGCATCAATCCCCAAACTAATCCCACTGCCCCGCTCTCTCCCCATAGCCCTGTATCAATCCCCAAACTAATCCCACTGCCCCGCTCTCCCCCCATAGCCCTGTATCAATCCCCAAACTAATCCCACTGCCCCGCTCTCTCCCCATAGCCCTGTATCAATCCCCAAACTAATCCCACTGCCCCGCTCTCTCCCCATAGCCCTGTATCAATCCCCAAACTAATCCCACTGCCCCACTCTCTCCCCATAGCCCTGTATCAATCCCCAAACTAATCCCACTGCCCCGCTCTCTCCCCATAGCCCTGTATCAATCCCCAAACTAATCCCACTGCCCCACTCTCTCCCCATAGCCCTGTATCAATCCCCAAACTAATCCCACTGCCCCACTCTCTCCCCATAGTCCTGTATCAATCCCCAAACTAATCCCACTGCCCCACTCTCTCCCCATAGTCCTGTTTCAATCCCCAAACTAATCTCACTGCCCCGCTCTCTCCCCATAGCCCTGTATCAATCCCCAAACTAATCCCACTGCCCCCGCTCTCTCCCCATAGCCCTGTATCAATCCACAAACTAATCCCACTGCCCCACTCTCTCCCCATAGCCCTGTATCAATCCCCAAACTAATCCCACTGCCCCGCTCTCTCCCCATAGCCCTGTATCAATCCCCAAACTAATCCCACTGCCCCACTCTCTCCCCATAGCCCTGTTTCAATCCCCAAACTAATCCCACTGCCCCACTCTCTCCCCATAGCCCTGTATCAATCCCCAAACTAATCCCACTGCCCCACTCTCTCCCCATAGCCCTGTATCAATCCCCAAACTAATCCCACTGCCCCCGCTCTCTCCCCATAGCCCTGTATCAATCCCCAAACTAAACCCACTGCCCCACTCTCTCCCCATAGCCCTGTATCAATCCCCAAACTAATCCCACTGCCCCACTCTCTCCCCATAGCCCTGTATCAATCCCCAAACTAATCCCACTGCCCCGCTCTCTCCCCCATAGCCCTGTATCAATCCCCAAACTAATCCCACTGCCCCGCTCTCTCCCCCATAGCCCTGTATCAATCCCCAAACTAATCCCACTGCCCCGCTCTCTCCCCCATAGCCCTGTATCAATCCCCAAACTAATCCCAATGCCCCGCTCTCTCCCCATAGCCCTGTATCAATCCCCAAACTAATCCCACTGCCCCGCTCTCTCCCCATAGCCCTGTATCAATCCCCAAACTAATCCCACTGCCCCGCTCTCCCCCCATAGCCCTGTATCAATCCCCAAACTAATCCCACTGCCCCGCTCTCTCCCCATAGCCCTGTATCAATCCCCAAACTAATCCCACTGCCCCACTCTCTCCCCATAGCCCTGTATCAATCCCCAAACTAATCCCACTGCCCCGCTCTCTCCCCATAGCCCTGTATCAATCCCCAAACTAATCCCACTGCCCTGCTCTCTCCCCATAGCCCTGTATCAATCCTCAAACTAATCCCACTGCCCCGCTCTCT
>NW_027594177.1:7500-21004 GCF_964213995.1 Mustelus asterias | reverse complement strand
CATATAGTATCTGTAAACTGGATAGAATCATTATTATACATCAATAAACACTATTTTATATAGTATCTGTAAACTGGATAGAATCATTACTATACATCAATAAACACTATTTTATATAATATCTGTAAACTGGGTCTAATCATTATTATACATCAATAAACACTATTTTTATAGTATCTGTAAACTGGATAGAATCATTATTATACATCAATAAACACTATTTTATATAGTATCTATACACTGGATAGAATCATTATTATACATCAATAAACACTATTTTATATAATATCTGTAAACTGGATAGAATCATTATTATACATCAATAAACACTATTTTATATAATATCTGTAAACTGGATAGAATCATTATTATACATCAATAAACACTATTTTATATAATATCTGTAAACTGGATAGAATCATTATTATACATCAATAAACACTATTTTATATAGTATCTGTAAACTGGATAGAATCATTATTATACATCAATAAACACTATTTTATATAGTATCTGTAAACTGGATAGAATCATTATTATACATCAATAAACACTATTTTATATAGTATCTGTAAACTGGATAGAATCATTATTATACATCAATAAACACTATTTTATATAATATCTGTAAACTGGATAGAATCATTATTATACATCAATAAACACTATTTTATATAATATCTGTAAACTGGATAGAATCATTATTATACATCAATAAACACTATTTTATATAGTATCTGTAAACTGGATAGAATCATTATTATACATCAATAAACACTATTTTATATAATATCTGTAAACTGGATAGAATCATTATTATACATCAATAAACACTATTTTATATAATATCTGTAAACTGGATAGAATCATTACTATACATCAATAAACACTATTTTATATAATATCTGTAAACTGGATAGAATCATTATTATACATCAATAAACACTATTTTATATAATATCTGTAAACTGGATAGAATCATTATTATACATCAATAAACACTATTTTATATAATATCTGTAAACTGGATAGAATCATTACTATACATCAATAAACACTATTTTATATAATATCTGTAAACTGGGTCTAATCATTATTATACATCAATAAACACTATTTTATATAGTATCTGTAAACTGGATAGAATCATTATTATACATCAATAAACACTATTTTATATAATATCTGTAAACTGGATAGAATCATTATTATACATCAATAAACACTATTTTATATAATATCTGTAAACTGGATAGAATCATTATTATACATCAATAAACACTATTTTATATAATATCTGTAAACTGGATAGAATCATTATTATACATCAATAAACACTATTTTATATAGTATCTGTAAACTGGATAGAATCATTACTATACATCAATAAACACTATTTTATATAATATCTGTAAACTGGGTCTAATCATTATTATACATCAATAAACACTATTTTATATAGTATCTGTAAACTGGATAGAATCATTATTATACATCAATAAACACTATTTTATATAGTATCTGTAAACTGGATAGAATCATTATTATACATCAATAAACACTATTTTATATAATATCTGTAAACTGGATAGAATCATTATTATACATCAATAAACACTATTTTATATAATATCTGTAAACTGGATAGAATCATTATTATACATCAATAAACACTATTTTATATAATATCTGTAAACTGGATAGAATCATTATTATACATCAATAAACACTATTTTATATAATATCTGTAAACTGGATAGAATCATTATTATACATCAATAAACACTATTTTATATAATATCTGTAAACTGGATAGAATCATTATTATACATCAATAAACACTATTTTATTATTAAAGGGGCTCTAACCTGTCTTGGCACCAAAAGCAACAACAATGGAAAGCGGCCCATCCCACAATGCTGAGCGGCGCGACGAAACCCCCCTATTCGCCTGCGCGGCGCGGCGCAGTATGGGATAGTGGAGGTCCGGGTGGACGGGCGCGGCGCAGTATGGGATAGTGGAGGTCCGGGTGGACGGGCGCGGCGCAGTATGGGATAGTGGAGGTCCGGGTGGACGGGCGCGGCGCAGTATGGGATGGCGGAGGTCCGGGTGGACGGGCGCGGGGCAGTGTGGGATTGCGGAGGTCCGGGTGGTCGGGCGCGGGGCAGTGTGGGATAGCGGAGGTCCGGGTGGTCGGGCGCGGGGCAGTGTGGGATAGCGGAGGACCGGGCCGTCGAGGAGGGGAAGAGGCTGAGGGAGTTGTCCGCCTCACTCACACTCACTCACTCAGGGAGCCCGGTGGAGGGTCTGTGAGGCCGCTGGAGGTGAGACACGAGGGGCGAGAGTGACTAATTTAATATTTCCTGTTTAAAAGGAGCCGCCGCTTTAATGGAGATTGTTGTAAAAAGCTGCACAAAGCAGCGTGGGGGAGGGGCAGAGACATCCCCCTGTGTAAATCTATACATTTATATACCCCCCTGTGTAAATCTATACATTTATATACCCCCTGTGTAAATCTATACATTTATATACCCCCCTGTGTAAATCTATACATTTATATATCCCCCTGTGTAAATCTATACATTTATATATCCCCCTGTGTAAATCTATACATTTATATACCCCCTCTGTAAATCTATACATTTATATACCCCCTGTGTAAATCTATACATTTATATACCCCCTGTGTAAATCTATACATTTATATACCCCCTCTGTAAATCTATACATTTATATACCCCCTCTGTAAATCTATACATTTATATACCCCCCTCTGTAAATCTATACATTTATATATCCCCCTGTGTAAATCTATACATTTATATATCCCTCTGTGTAAATCTATACATTTATATATCCCTCTGTGTAAATCTATACATTTATATATCCCCCTGTGTAAATCTATACATTTATATATCCCCCTGTGTAAATCTATACATTTATATATCCCTCTGTGTAAATCTATACATTTATATATCCCCCTGTGTAAATCTATACATTTATATATCCCCCTGTGTAAATCTATACATTTATATATCCCCCTGTGTAAATCTATACATTTATATATCCCCCTGTGTAAATCTATACATTTATATATCCCCCTGTGTAAATCTATACATTTATATATCCCCCTGTGTAAATCTATACATTTATATATCCCCCTGTGTAAATCTATACATTTATATATCCCCCTGTGTAAATCTATACATTTATATATCCCCCTGTGTAAATCTATACATTTATATATCCCCCTGTGTAAATCTATACATTTATATACCCCCAGTGTAAATCTATACATTTATATATCCCCCTGTGTAAATCTATACATTTATATACCCCCCAGTGTAAATCTATACATTTATATACCCCCTGTGTAAATCTATACATTTATATACCCCCCAGTGTAAATCTATACATTTATATATCCCCCTGTGTAAATCTATACATTTATATACCCCCCAGTGTAAATCTATACATTTATATATCCCCCTGTGTAAATCTATACATTTATATACCCCCCAGTGTAAATCTATACATTTATATACCCCCCTGTGTAAATCTATACATTTATATACCCCCAGTGTAAATCTATACATTTATATACCCCCCTGTGTAAATCTATACATTTATATACCCCCCAGTGTAAATCTATACATTTATATACCCCCTGTGTAAATCTATACATTTATATACCCCCCAGTGTAAATCTATACATTTATATATCCCCCCAGTGTAAATCTATACATTTATATACCCCCCTGTGTAAATCTATACATTTATATACCCCCCTGTGTAAATCTATACATTTATATACCCCCTGTGTAAATCTATACATTTATATACCCCCTGTGTAAATCTATACATTTATATACCCCCCTGTGTAAATCTATACATTTATATATCCCCCTGTGTAAATCTATACATTTATATACCCCCCTGTGTAAATCTATACATCTATATATCCCCCTGTGTAAAGTTATACATTTATATACCCCCTGTGTAAATCTATACATTTATATACCCCCCTGTGTAAATCTATACATTTATATACCCCCTGTGTAAATCTATACATTTATATACCCCCCTGTGTAAATCTATACATTTATATACCCCCTGTGTAAATCTATACATTTATATACCCCCCTGTGTAAATCTATACATTTATATACCCCCCTGTGTAAACTATACATTTATATACCCCCCTGTGTAAATCTATACATTTATATACCCCCTGTGTAAATCTATACATTTATATACCCCCCTGTGTAAATCTATACATTTATATACCCCCCTGTGTAAACTATACATTTATATACCCCCCTGTGTAAATCTATACATTTATATATCCCCCTGTGTAAATCTATACATTTATATACCCCCTGTGTAAATCTATACATTTATATACCCCCCTGTGTAAATCTATACATTTATATACCCCCCTGTGTAAATCTATACATTTATATATCCCCCTGTGTAAATCTATACATTTATATACCCCTGTGTAAATCTATACATTTATATACCCCCCTGTGTAAATCTATACATTTATATACCCCCCTGTGTAAATCTATACATTTATATACCCCCCTGTGTAAATCTATACATTTATATACCCCCTGTGTAAATCTATACATTTATATACCCCCCTGTGTAAATCTATACATTTATATACCCCCCTGTGTAAATCTATACATTTATATACCCCCTGTGTAAACTATACATTTATATACCCCCCTGTGTAAATCTATACATTTATATATCCCCCTGTGTAAATCTATACATTTATATACCCCCTGTGTAAATCTATACATTTATATACCCCCCTGTGTAAATCTATACATTTATATACCCCCCTGTGTATATCTATACATTTATATACCCCCCTGTGTAAATCTATACATTTATATATCCCTCTGTGTAAATCTATACATTTATATACCCCCCTGTGTATATCTATACATTTATATATCCCTCTGTGTATATCTATACATTTATATATCATCCTGTGTAAATCTATACATTTATATATCCCTCTGTGTAAATCTATACATTTATATATCCCTCTGTGTATATCTATACATTTATATATCCCCCTGTGTAAATCTATACATTTATATACCCCCTGTGTATATCTATACATTTATATATCCCCCTGTGTATATCTATACATTTATATATCCCCCTGTGTATATCTATGCATTTATATATCCCCCTGTGTATATCTATACATTTATATATCCCCCTGTGTATATCTATACATTTATATATCCCTCTGTGTATATCTATACATTTATATATCCCCCTGTGTATATCTATACATTTATATATCCCCCTGTGTATATCTATACATTTATATATCCCCCTGTGTATATCTATACATTTATATATCCCCCTGTGTATATCTATACATTTATATATCCCCCTGTGTATATCTATACATTTATATATCCCCCTGTGTATATCTATACATTTATATATCCCCCTGTGTATATCTATACATTTATATATCCCCCTGTGTATATCCATACATTTATATATCCCCCTGTGTATATCTATACATTTATATATCCCCCTGTGTATATCTATACATTTATATATCCCCCTGTGTATATCTATACATTTATATATCCCCCTGTGTATATCTATACATTTATATATCCCTCTGTGTATATCTATACATTTATATATCCCCCTGTGTATATCTATACATTTATATACCCCCCTGTGTATATCTATACATTTATATATCCTTCTGTGTATATCTATACATTTATATGTCCCCCTGTGTATATCTATACATTTATATGTCCCCCTGTGTATATCTATACATTTATATATCCCTCTGTGTATATCTATACATTTATATATCCCCCTGTGTATATCTATACATTTATATATCCCCCTGTGTATATCTATACATTTATATATCCCTCTGTGTATATCTATACATTTATATATCCCCCTGTGTATATCTATACATTTATATATCCCCCTGTGTATATCTATACATTTATATATCCCTCTGTGTATATCTATACATTTATATATCCCTCTGTGTATATCTATACATTTATATATCCCCCTGTGTATATCTATACATTTATATATCCCCCTGTGTATATCTATACATTTATATATCCCCCTGTGTATATCTATACATTTATATATCCCTCTGTGTATATCTATACATTTATATATCCCCCTGTGTATATCTATACATTTATACATCCCTCTGTGTATATCTATACATTTATATATCCCGCCCTCTGCCTTTGCCCCCCCCCACCCCTCTCCGTTTGTCCCCTCGCAATTGGCCGCCCCCTCCCGCTCCATCTCTTCTTCTCCAGGCAACCGTTGCACCTTCTCTGCTCCACCGGGGGATTATTTTGATTCAATGTGTGGTTTTTATAAAAGTGCTGCAGGGCTGATTGTAAACTCAACTTTGTAAATGTGAGGTGCAGAAGGATCGCAAAAATGGACAGAACCAGCATTGGGATTTTTAACGTGGGATTTTCTGAATGCGGGAGTGATTGGAATCATGTCTTTTATTTTGGTGATTGTTTGATTCACCTGATTCTCCACACGACACGCACCCCTAAATACTGTGTGTAATCCACACACACACCTAAATAATGTGTGTAATCCATACACACACACACCTAAATAATGTGTATAATCCACACACACACCTAAATAATGTGTATAATCCCCACACACACCTAAATAATGTGTGTAATCCACACTCACACCTAAATAATGTGTGTAATCCACACTCACACACCTAAATAATGTGTGTAATCCACACACACACCTAAATAATGTGTGTAATCCACACACACACCTAAATAATGTGTGTAATCCACACACACACCTAAATAATGTGTGTAATCCACACACACACCTAAATAATGTGTGTAATCCACACACACACCTAAATAATGTGTGTAATCCACACACACACCTAAATAATGTGTGTAATCCACACACACACACCTAAATAATGTGTGTAATCCACACACACCGAAATAATGTGTATAATACACACTCACACACCTAAATAATGTGTGTAATCCACACTCACACCTAAATAATGTGTATAATACACACTCACCTAAATAATGTGTGTAATCCACACTCACACCTAAATAATGTGTATAATACACACTCACACCTAAATAATGTGTATAATACACACTCACACCTAAATAATGTGTATAATACACACTCACACCTAAATAATGTGTATAATACACACTCACCTAAATAATGTGTGTAATCCACACACACACACCTAAATAATGTGTGTAATCCACACACACACCTAAATAATGTGTTTAATCCACACATGCATTAATCTTTATAAAATAAAATCTGCATACTGCAAAAATTAATTTGTCCAAAATTGTTGATCTGTGTGAGTTTAAAAGTTGTCCAAGTCTGTTTGGAGTTTATCTTTTCTGAACATTCGATCCTCTTTATCCCCCTTTCCTCCTCGACTCTCACACTCTCGCGCACACACCCGCACACTAAGATAGTGGACGGGTTTTAAAGCATTGTGAATTTTAAAACCAGCCTCATCGGGCAGTGAGTGTCGGAGAAATTCTTGGAGTGTTTGTGCGACAGACAGGCCAGTTAGCTTTGTAATCTGGAGTTGGAGTTTGGTGAATGGTTTGATTAAATAACGCTGCTATTTTCCTTCACAGAGACGTTGGGAAGTTCTGCAAAAAGACATCAGGTTGGTGGCTGTTTTTGTCTTTTAAATAAAATGCCTCGCAGAGAAAGTTGGCAAACTTTATTTTCCCGAATGTCAAAGTTGCGAAAAGCTTTGATTGGATTTGACTTTTTTGACCAAACAGGACTGCGAAATTCCTTAAAGAGTTTTAAATTCACGGCTCCGATTATCGCAAGGGTCTGCTTTTGGGGGAAAAGTAGTTTGCAGAAAGCATTTTGATTGATGGCTTTTTTGTAAATGGAAAGGTCTGTCTGGGAAAAATGATTTCAAGCGTTTTGTTTTCACAAAGGGAAGTGGGCTGGCTAAAACTGGCAGAGATTTGCTCTGAAATTCTTCCTGTTGTTGAGCAATGTTGAAATTGTCTGTTTTTGAATGTGATTTGGAAACTGTCGTGGAATTTCACACAGCACAAGAAACAGGAGCAGAGGAGGCCATTCTGCCCTTCGAGCCTGCCCCACCATTCAATACCATCATGGCTGATCTATGCTGGCCTCAGTTCCTTTTCTGGGCCACTTCCCCACAGCCCTCTATCCCCCAATCTATCAAATATTTACCTAGCTCCACTTTAAACACTTCTAATGATCCAGCCTCCAGCAGCCTCTGGGGCAGAGGATTCCAGAGACTCACCACCCTCTGGGAGAAGAGATTTCTACACACCTCAGTTTGAAGTGACCGGCCCTTTATCTTGTAGCTTTGTCCCCTTGTTCCAGACTCTCCCACTGGTGAAAACATCTCACCATCTACCCTGTCAACACCCCCTCAGGATTTGATATGTTTGAATAAGGTCACCCCTCACTCTTCTAAACCCCGAGGAATACAGAGCCAGACTATTCAGTCTCTCCGGAGGGGACAACCCTCTCATCCCAGGAATTAGCCTGGTGAATCTCCTTTGGACTGCCTCCAATGTCACTCTATCCTTCTTTAGGTAAGGGGACTAAAACTGTGCGCAGTATTCCAGGAGAGGCCTCACCAACACCCTGTATAATTCCCACAAAACCTCCCTATTTTTAAACTCCAGCCCCTTTGCAATAAAGGATAAAATACCGTTTGCCGTCTCAACTTGTTGGAGCTGCCTGCGCGCATTTTGTGATTCATGCACTAGAACGCCCAGATCCCTCTACTTCTGTATTATATCAAAGGTGCTTCAATATATTTCGGTAAGGGACAAAGAACTTCCTTTCGTTCCCACCCCAGCATAAAAATTAATCGCTTTTTGGAAAGGCATTGGAGATTGTCTTAAGATCCCGCGGGCCTGTGACAGAAGACATCACAAAGCCAGCATTTATTACCCATCCCTAATTCCCCTTGAGAAGGTGGTGGGTGACCCGCCATCTTGAACCCGCTGCTGTCCCGTGTGGTGTAGGTACACCCACAGTGCTGTTAGGGAGGGATTTCCAGGATTGTTATTGGACATCAGTCAGTCCCGTGTGGTGTAGGTACACCCACAGTGCTGTTAGGGAGGGAGTTCCAGGATTGTTATTGGACATCAGTCAGTCCCCGTGTGGTGTAGGTACACCCACAGTGCTGTTAGGGAGGGAGTTCCAGGATTTTGACCCCAGCGACAGTGAAGGAACGGCCGATATATTTCCAAGTCAGGATGGTGTGTGTGGGGCTCGGAGGGGGAGCTTGCAGGTGGGGGTGTTCCCCATGTGTCTGCTGCCCTTGTCCTTCTAGGTGGTAGAGGTGGTGGGTTTGGAAGGTGCTGTCGAAGGAGCCTTGGTGAGTCGCTGCAGTGCATCTTGTAGATGGTACACACGGCTGCCTCTGTGCGTCGGTGGTGGAGGGAGTGAATGTTGAAGGTGGGGGTTAGCGTGTGGATCGAGCGGGGCTGCTTTGTCCTGGATGGTGTCGAGTTTCTCGAGTGTTGTTGGGAGCTGCACTCATCCAGGCAAGTGGAGAGTATTCCATCCCACTCCTGACTTGTGTCCTTGTAGATGTCAGGCTGAATGGGCCTCCTCCTGTTCCTGTGTAACAGGCTCGAGGGGCTGAATGGCCTCCTCCTGTTCCTATGTAACAGACTCAAGGGGCTGAATGGCCTCCTCCTGTTCCTGTGTAACAGGCTCGAGGGGCTGAATGGCCTCCTCCTGTTCCTATGTAACAGACTCAAGGGGCTGAATGGCCTCTTCTTGTTCCTGTGTAACAGACACGAGAGGCTGAATGGCCTCCTCCTGTTCCTGTGTAACAGGCTTGAGGGGCTGAATGGCCTCCTCCTGTTCCTGTGTAACAGGCTCGAGGGGCTGAATGGCCTCCTCCTGTTCCTGTGTAACAGGCTTGAGGGGCTGAATGGCCTCCTCCTGTTCCTGTGTAACAGGCTCGAGGGGCTGAATGGCCTCCTCCTGTTCCTGTGTAACATGGAACTAGAGAATCATAGAAATGATGCAGCATAGACAGGCCATTCAGCCCATCTTTTCTATGCTGACCCAAAGAGACCCAGGTTCTCTTTCTAATCCCACCTTCCTGCACCCGACCCGTAGCCCATTGCACAAGATGTGGAGTTGCCGACGTTGGATTAGGATATAAAGTCTCACAACACCAGCTTAAAGTCCCTCACCTGATGAAGGAGCAGTGCTCTGAAAGCTCGTGCTACCAGATAAACCTGTTGGACTTTAACCTGGCGTTGTGAGGCTCCTTACTGTGCATTCCACCAATCCATCAATATCAGGGATGAAGTCTTGCATTAAGCATTCAGGGAGTAGGGCTAGACTAAAAAGCAAGACCTCTCGGGTTGCAATCTCTGGAGAATAGCGCAGATGACTGTGTGGCTTAAGAATTGGTGCAGGAGAGAGGGTTTTAGACTCCTGAATCACTGGGAACATTTCTGGGGAAGGTGGGACCTGTACAAGTGGGACAGTCTACATCTGAACCAGAGCGGGACTAACATCACTGCGGGACATTTTGGGAGTGCTATTGAGAGGAGTTTAAACTAATTTGGCAGGGGGAGGGGACACAGACTGTTCGCAGAATAAGGGCACAGAATCATATCGTGAAACAAACAAGTCAGAGGGAGTACAGCTGTATTAGGATTCAAGGCCCAGCTGGAAGGCCTCTACTTTAACGCCAGGAGTATTGCAGGTAAAATGGATGAGTTGAGGGCAATGATTGACAGGTGGAATTGTGATGTAGTCACCATAACAGAGATGTGGTTGAAGGAAGGACACGATCGGCAACTCAACATTCGGGGATATAGAATCTTGAGGTGAGACAGAGGAGGGGGTAAAAGGGGAGGAGGCATTGCATTGTTAGTTGAGGAGTCAGTTACCACAGTAAGGAGAGATAATATCTTGGAGGGGACATCGATTGAAGCTTTGTGTTTAGAGCTTTGGAATAAAAAAAGGGGCAGCCACGTTGTTAGGTGATTATTATGGGATGGGATCCATGGAGATTTAGCTAATTGGATTCAGAATTGGCTGGATGGTAGGAAGCAGAGGGTGATGATCGATGGCTGTTTCTCAGGCTGGAGGCCTGTGACTTGTGGTGTGCCTCGGGTTGGTGCTGGGATTCTTGTTATTTATATAAATGATTTGGATGTGAAAGTACAAGGCATGGTTAGTAAGTTTGTGGATGATACTAAATTAGGAGATATCATCGATAGTGAAGAAGGTTATCAAAAATTACAGGGTGGTGTTGATCAGTTAGGGAAGGGGGCCAAGGATTGGCCAATGGATTTCAGTGCAGATCAGTGTGAGGTGTTGCATTGTGGAAAGTCAAACCAGGGTAGGATTTACACAGTGAATGGTCAGGCCCTGGGGAGCGTTGAGGAACAGGGGGAACCTAGGAGTACCAGTACATCGTTCATTGAAAGCAGCGTCACAGGTAGACAGGGTGATGAAGAAGGCGTTTCGCACACTGGCCTTCATCAGTCAGGATATTGAGTACAGGAGTTGGGACATTGAGTACAGGAGTTGGGACATTGAGTACAGGAGTTGGGACATTGAGTACAGGAGTTGGGACATTGAGTACAGGAGTTGGGAAATTGAGTACAGGAGTTGGGACATTGAGTACAGGAGTTGGGACATTGAGTACAGGAGTTGGGACATTGAGTACAGGAGTTGGGACATTGAGTACAGGAGTTGGGACATTGAGTACAGGAGTTGGGACATTGAGTACAGGAGTTGGGACATTGAGTACAGGAGTTGGGACATTGAGTACAGGAGTTGGGACATTGAGTACAGGAGTTGGGACATTGAGTACAGGAGTTGGGACATTGAGTACAGGAGTTGGGACATTGAGTACAGGAGTTGGGACATTGTGTACAGGAGTTGGGACATTGAGTACAGGAGTTGGGACATTGAGTACAGGAGTTGGGACATTGAGTACAGGAGTTGGGACATTGAGTACAGGAGTTGGGACATTGTGTACAGCTGTATAAGTCATTGGTGAGGCTGCACTTGGAGTATTGTGTAGTTTTGGCCACCCTTTTATAAGAAAGACATTGATAAACTGGAAAGAGTGTGAAGATTTAGCAGGATGCTGCCAGGACCAGTGGGTCTGGGTTACAGGGGGCGGTTGGCCTGGCGAAGACTTTATTCCTTGGAACGTAGGAGAATCAGGGGTGACAGAGATAGATAGGGTCTTAATTGATAAGGAGTTCAGGGGTTATGGGGTAAAGGCAGTAGAATGGGGATGAGAAAAATACCAGCCATGATTGAATGGTGGAGCAGACTCGATGGGCCGAGTGGCCTCATTCTGCTCCTGTGTCTAATGGACATAATTGAGGTGTATAAAATCATGAGGGGCAGAGATAGGCTAAACGCGCATAGTCTGTTCCCCAGGGAGGGGAATTGAAAACTAGATGGCACAGGTTTAAGGTGAGAGGGGGAAAGGGACCTGAGGACAACTTCTTCACGCAGAGGGTGGTGCGGAGATGGAACGAGCTACCAGAGAAAGGCATGTACAACATTTAAAAAACATTTGGATAAGTACGTGGCTGGGGAAGGATTCGAGGGATATGGGCCAAACGCAGGAAATCGGGACGAGCTGGGAGGGCAGCATGGAGTGGTTGGGCTGAAGGGCCTGTTTCCGTGCTGTATTGCCCTATGATTCTATAGACCCCCAGATAGTCAGCGGGAATTGTGAAACAAATATATGCTCAATTCACGAAGCTGAGTAAAACCAATAACAAGAGGGTAATTCCAACTTTCCCAACATTCACTGGATAGACATCGTGTTCAGGGCTTGGATGGAGTGGGTTACTTGAAATGTGTACAGGAGAACTTTTAAAATCAATATGTGGAGGGTTCAACAAGGGAAGGAGCTGTGCTGGACCTGAGTCTGGGGAATGAAGCCAGACGGGTGGTTGAGATGGTGGTGGGGGAGCATTTTAGTGATAGCGATCACAACACGGTACAATTTAAGCTTGATATGGACAAGGAAATAGACAAGTTGCAGAAAAATGTTTGGAAATGGGAGAGAACGGATTTTAGTGAAATAAGACAGGATTTGGACAAGGATTCTGGGAACAGCTGTGAGCAGGAAAATCTACAGAACAGCAGTGGGGGCATTCAAAAAGGAAATGGGGACGGTGGAAGCCCAGCATGTTCCCCCCGGGTGATAGGAAGGAGTAACAATCCCCAGGGAACCACGGATGACCAGAGATATTCAGGATACAGTGAGAAGAAAAAGAAAGGCCTCTAACAAGTTCAAGGGGAGCAAATCAGCGGAGACATTGGTGAGGTAGAGAACATGCAGGGTGGAGCTTAAGAAAGCAATTAGGAAAGCAAAGAGGGATATGGGAAATCTCTAGCTGGTAAAAGTAGGGATAATCCCAAGATA
>NW_027594177.1:0-2500 GCF_964213995.1 Mustelus asterias | reverse complement strand
CCCTCTCCGTCTGTCCCCCCTCTCCGTCTGTCCCCCTCTCTCCGTCTGTCCCCGCTCTCTCTCTGTCCCCGCTCTCTCTCTGTCCCCGCTCTCTCTCTGTCCCCGCTCTCTCTCTGTCCCCGCTCTCTCTCTCTGTCCCCGCTCTCTCTCTGTCCCCGCTCTCTCTCTGTCCCCGCTCTCTCTCTGTCCCCGCTCTCTCTCTGTCCCCGCTCTCTCTCTGTCCCCGCTCTCTCTCTGTCCCCGCTCTCTCTCTGTCCCCGCTCTCTCTCAGTCCCCGCTCTCTCTCTGTCCCCGCTCTCTCTCTGTCCCCGCTCTCTCTCTGTCCCCGCTCTCTCTCTGTCCCCGCTCTCTCTCTGTCCCCGGCTCTCTCTCTGTCCCCGCTCTCTCTCTGTCCCCGCTCTCTCTCTGTGCCCGCTCTCTCTCTGTCCCCGCTCTCTCTCTGTCCCCGCTCTCTCTCTGTCCCCGCTCTCTCTCTGTCCCCGCTCTCTCTCTGTCCCCGCTCTCTCTCTGTCCCCGCTCTCTCTCTGTCCCCGCTCTCTCTCTGTCCCCGCTCTCTCTCTGTCCCCGCTCTCTCTCTGTCCCCGCTCTCTCTCTGTCCCCGCTCTCTCTCTGTCCCCGCTCTCTCTCTGTCCCCGCTCTCTCTCTGTCCCCGCTCTCTCTCTGTCCCCGCTCTCTCTCTGTCCCCGCTCTCTCTCTGTCCCCGCTCTCTCTCTGTCCCCGCTCTCTCTCTGTCCCCGCTCTCTCTCTGTCCCCGCTCTCTCTCTGTCCCCGCTCTCTCTCTCTGTCCCCGCTCTCTCTCTCTGTCCCCGCTCTCTCTCTCTGTCCCCGCTCTCTCTCTCTGTCCCCGCTCTCTCTCTCTGTCCCCGCTCTCTCTCTCTGTCCCCGCTCTCTCTCTCTGTCCCCGCTCTCTCTCTCTGTCCCCGCTCTCTCTCTGTCCCGCTCTCTCTCTGTCCCCGCTCTCTCTCTGTCCCCGCTCTCTCTCTGTCCCCGCTCTCTCTCTGTCCCCGCTCTCTCTCTGTCCCCGCTCTCTCTCTCTGTCCCCGCTCTCTCTCTGTCCCCGCTCTCTCTCTCTGTCCCCGCTCTCTCTCTGTCCCCGCTCTCTCTCTGTCCCCGCTCTCTCTCTGTCCCCGCTCTCTCTCTGTCCCCGCTCTCTCTCTGTCCCCGCTCTCTCTCTGTCCCCGCTCTCTCTCTGTCCCCGCTCTCTCTCTGTCCCCGCTCTCTCTCTCGTCCCCGCTCTCTCTCTGTCCCCGCTCTCTCTCTCTGTCCCCGCTCTCTCTCTCTGTCCCCGCTCTCTCTCTCTGTCCCCGCTCTCTCTCTCGTCCCCGCTCTCTCTCTCTGTCCCCGCTCTCTCTCTCTGTCCCCGCTCTCTCTCTCTGTCCCCGCTCTCTCTCTCTGTCCCCGCTCTCTCTCTCTGTCCCCGCTCTCTCTCTCTGTCCCCGCTCTCTCTCTCTGTCCCCGCTCTCTCTCTCTGTCCCCGCTCTCTCTCTCTGTCCCCGCTCTCTCTCTCTGTCCCCGCTCTCTCTCTCTGTCCCCGCTCTCTCTCTCTGTCCCCGCTCTCTCTCTCTGTCCCCGCTCTCTCTCTCTGTCCCCGCTCTCTCTCTCGTCCCCGCTCTCTCTCTCGTCCCCGCTCTCTCTCTCTCCCCGCTCTCTCTCTCTCTCCCCGCTCTCTCTCTCTCCCCGCTCTCTCTCTCTCCCCGCTCTCTCTCTCTGTCCCCCGCTCTCTCTCTCTTCCCCGCTCTCTCTCTCTGTCCCCGCTCTCTCTCTCTCCCCGCTCTCTCTCTCTCCCCGTCTCTCTCTCTCTGTCCCCGCTCTCTCTCTCTGTCCCCGCTCTCTCTCTCTCCCCGCTCTCTCTCTCTCCCGCTCTCTCTCTCTCCCCGCTCTCTCTCTCTCCCCGCTCTCTCTCTCTCCCCGCTCTCTCTCTCTCCCCGCTCTCTCTCTCTCCCCGCTCTCTCTCTCTCCCCGCTCTCTCTCTCTCCCCGCTCTCTCTCTCTCCCCGCTCTCTCTCTCTCCCCGCTCTCTCTCTCTCCCCGCTCTCTCTCTCTCCCCGCTCTCTCTCTCTCCCCGCTCTCTCTCTCTCCCCGCTCTCTCTCTCTCCCCGCTCTCTCTCTCTCCCCGCTCTCTCTCTCTCCCCGCTCTCTCTCTCTCCCCGCTCTCTCTCTCTCCCCGCTCTCTCTCTCTCCCCGCTCTCTCTCTCTCCCCGCTCTCTCTCTCTCCCCGCTCTCTCTCTCTCCCGCTCTCTCTCTCTCCCGCTCTCTCTCTCTCCCCGCTCTCTCTCTCTCCCCGCTCTCTCTCTCTCCCCGCTCTCTCTCTCTCCCCGCTCTCTCTCTCTCCCCGCTCTCTCTCTCTCCCCGCTCTCTCTCTCTCCCCGCTCTCTCTCTCTCCCCGCTCTCTCTCTCTCCCCGCTCTCTCTCTCTCCCCGCTCTCTCTCTCTCCCCGCTCTCTCTCTCTCCCCGCTCTCTCTCTCTCCCCGCTCTCTCTCCTCTCCCCGCTCTCTCTCTCT
>NW_027594176.1:0-21010 GCF_964213995.1 Mustelus asterias | reverse complement strand
TAGTGATAACCATCTATGGTTCACCACACACACACTCTGCCCCCCACACCCCCCTCCCCCCCATACCGCCCCCCCCCGCACACAGATACACTCTTTCCCCCCCACACCCACCCTCCCCCCACATCCCCGCCTAGACACACACACTCTCTCCCTCTACACCCCTCTCCCCCCCACACCCTGCTTTCCCTCCCCCTACATCCCCTCCACAACCCCCTCCCACCCCACACCTCCCCCCACACACACACACACACTCCCCCCCCTCCCCATTCCCCCATACGCTCCCTACTCCCCATCCTCCCACCCCCCACACACACACACTCGCCCCTCCCCTATCCACCAACACACACACCCCCCACACTCCTCTCACACACACACACACACACTCTCCCCCCTCCCCCCCGCCCCACACACACAGTTAAACAACTCACTGGAGGAGGAGGCTCCACAAATATCCCCATCCTCAATGATGGAGGAGCCCAGCACATCAATGCAAAAGATAAGGCTGAAGCATTCGCTATGATCTTCAGCCAGAAAACATAGAAACATAGAAGATAGGAGCAGGAGGAGGCCATTTGGCCCATCGAGCCTGCTCCACCATTCATTACGATCATGGCTGATCATCCAACTCAATAGCCTAATCCTGCTTTCTCCCCCATAACCTTTGATCCCATTCACCTCAAGTGCCAAATCCAGCCGCCTCTTCAATACATTCAATGTTTTAGTATCATCTAAAGTTTTTTTTTCAAAGTTTTTAAAGTTTATTTATTCGTCACAAGTAAGGCTTACATTAACACTGCAATGAACTTACTGTAAAATTCCCCTAGTTGCCACACCCTGGAGCCTGTTCGTGTCAATGCACCTAACCGGCACATCTTTCAAACTGTGGGAGGAAACCGGAGCACCCGGAGGAAACCCACGCAGACACGGGGAGAATGTGCAAACCCCACACAGTGACCCAAGCTGGGAATTGAACCCGGGTCTCTGGCGCTGTGAGGCAGCAGTGCCACTGTGCCACCGTGCAGCCCATAAACTTCCTGTGGTAATGAATTCCACAGGCTCACCACTCTCTGGGTGAAGAAATGTCTCCCCACCTCCGTCCTAAATGGTCTACCCTGAATCCTCAGACTGTGACCCCTGGTTCTGGACTCACCCCACCATCGGGAACATCCTCCCTGCATCTACCCTATCTAGTCCTGTTAGAATTTTATAAGTCTCTATGAGATTTCCCCCCCCTCATTCATCTGAACTCCAGCGAAAACAATCCTAACCTAGTCAATCTCTCCTCATACATCAGTCCCGCCATCCCCGGAATCAGCCTGGTAAACCTTCACTGCACTCCCTCGAGAGCAAGAACATCCGAATGGATGATCCATCTCGGTCTCCTCAGCAGCATCAGTGATGTTGCCTTCAGCCAATTTGATTCAGTTCCCGTGATATCAAGAAACAGCTGGAGGCACTGGATACTGCAAAGGCAATGGGCCCGGATAACATTCCGGCTATAGCACTGAAGACTTGTGCTCCAGAACTTGCCACTTCCCTAGCCAAGCTCTTCCAGTACCGGCATCTACCCGGCAATGTTGCCAATTGCCCAGGTATGTCCTGTACACAAGAAACAGAACAAATCCAACCCGGCCAATTACCGCCCAATCAGTCTACTCTCGATCATCAGTAAAGTGATGGAAAGGGTCACCGACAGCGCTATCAAGCAGCACCTGCTCAGCAATAACCTGCTCAGTGACGCCCAGTTTGGGTTTTGCCAGGGTCACTCAGCTCCTGGCCTCGTTACAGCCTTGGTCCAAACATGGACAAAAGAGCTGAATTCCAGAGGTGAGGGACAGTGACTGTCTTTGACATCAAGGCAGCATTTGACCGAGTGTGGCATCAAGGAGCCCGGGCAAAACTGGAGTCAATGGGAATCAGGGGGCAAACTCTCCGCTGGTCGGAGTCATACCCGGCACAAAGGAAGATGATTGTGGGTCAATCATCTCAGCTCTGGGACACTGCTACAGGAGTTCCTCAGGGGAGTGTCCAAGGCCCAACCATCTTCAGCTGCTTCATCAATGTCCTTTCTTCTATTATAAGGTCAGAGGTGGGGATATACGCTGATGACTGCACAACGTTTACCATTTGTTACTCCTCAGTATATAACCCCTCAGACACTGAAGCGGTTCATGTCCAAATGCAGCAAGACCTGGACAATATCCAGACTTGGGCTGACAAGTGGCAAATAACATTCCATCGAAGCACAGAATCCCTACAGTGCAGAAAGAGGCCCTTTGACTCATCAAATCTGCACCGACTCTCCCAAAGAACATGTTACCCAACGCCCCCCCTGCATCCCCTGTGAATTTAGCATGGCCAATCCACCTAACCTACATATCTTTGGACACTAAGGGGCAATTTAGCATAGCCAATCCACCTAACCTACACATCTTTGGACTGTGGGAGGAAACCGGAACACCCGGAGGAAACCCACACAGACACGGGGAGAACGTGCAAATTGCACACAGACAGCGACCCGAGGTCGGAGTCGAACCTGGTTCCCTGGCGCTGTGAGGCTGCAGTGCTAACCACTGTGCCACCCGAATAAAGCAACAGCACCCAATGTACCACACAAGTGCCAGGCAATGACTATCTCCAACAACAGGGGATCTATCCATCGCCCTTTGACATTCTGTGGTGTTACCAGCATTGAATCCCCCCCCTCAACAAAATCTGGGGGTTACCACTCAAATAGTCAGCGGGAAATTGAGGAGCAAATACGTAAGGAGATTACAGATAGCTCCAAAAAAAATAAGGTAGTAATAGTCGGAGATTTTAATTTTCCCAACATTGTCTGGGATAGTCATAGTATTCGAGGGTTGGATGGAGAGAAATTTGTTGAGCGTATTCAGGAGGAATTTCTCATTCAGTATGTGGATGGCCCGACGAGAGAGGGGGCAAAACTTGACCTCCTCTTGGGAAATAAGGAAGGGCAGGTGACAGAAGTGTTAGTGAGGGATCACTTTGGGACCAGTGACCATAATTCCATTAGTTTTAAGATAGCTATGGAGAATGATAGGTCTGTCCCAAAAGTTAATATTCTAAATTGGGGCAAGGCCAATTTTGATGGTATCAGGCAGGAACTTTCAAAAGTTAATTGGGGGAGTCTGTGGGAAGGCAAAGGGACATCTGGTAAGTGGGAGGCTTTCAAAAGTGTGTTAACCAGGGTTCAGGGTAAGCACATTCCTCTTAGAGTGAAGGGCAAGGCTGGCAGAAGTTGGGAACCCTGGATGACTCGGGATACTGAGGCCCTGATCAAGAAGAAGAAAGAGGCACATGACGTGCATAAGCAGCTGGGATCAAGTGAATCCTTTGAAGAGTATAGGGGGTGTAGGAGTAGAGTTAAAAGAGAAATCAGGAGGGCAAAAAGGGGACACGAAATTGTTTTGGCAGATAAGGCAAAGGAGAATCCAAAGAGCTTTTACAAATACATAAAGGGCAAAAGAGTAACAAGGGAGAGAGTAGGGCCTCTTAAGGATCAACAAGGTCATCTATGTGCCGATCCACAAGAGATGGGTGAGATCCTAAATGAATATTTCTCATCAGTATTTACTGTTGAGAAAAGCATGGATGTTAGGGAACTTGGGGAAATAAATAGTGATGTCTTGAGGAGTGTACATATAACAGAGAAGGAGGTGCTGGGAGTCTTAAAGCGCATCAAGGTAGATAAATCCCCGGGACCTGATGAAGTGTATCCCAGGACATTGTGGGAGGCTAGGGAGGAAATTGCGGGTCCCCTAGCAGAGATACTTGAATCATCGATAGTCATGGGTGAGGTGCCTGAAGATTGGAGAGTGGCAAATGTTGTGCCTTTGTTTAAAAAGGGCTGCTGGGAAAAGCCTGAGAACTACAGGCCAGTTAGCCTCACATCTGTGGTGGGTAAATTGTTGGAAGATATTTTGAGAGACAGGATCTACAGGCATTTAGAGATGCAAGGACTGGTTAGGAACAGTCAGCATGGCTTTGTGAGTGGAAAATCATGTCTCACAAATTTAATTGAGTTTTTTGAAGGGGTCACCAGAAGGTAGATGAGGGCAGTGCAGCTGATGTTGTCTACATGGAGTTTAGCAAGGCCTTTGACAAGGTACCGCATGGTAGGTTGTTGCATAAAGTTGAATCTCAAGGGATCCAGGGTCAGGTATCTAAATGGAAACAAAATTGGCTTCTTCACAGAAGCCAGAGGGTGGTTGTAGAGGGCTGTTTTTCAAACTGGAGGCCTGTGACCAGCGGTGTGCCTCAGGGATCAGTGCTGGATCCACTGTTATTTGTCATTTATATTAATGATTTGGATGAGGATATTGGGGGCATGGTTAGTAAGTTTGCAGATGACATCAAGATTGGTGGCATGGTGGACAGTGAGGAAGGTTATCTCCAATTGCAGCGGGATCTTGATCAATTGGGCCAGTGGGCTGACGAATGGCAGATGGAGTTTAATTTAGACAAATGCGAGGTAATGCATTTTGGTAGATTGAACCAGGGCAGGACTTACTCAGTTAATGGTAGGGCATTGGGGAGAGTTACAGAACAAAGAGATCTAGGGGTACATGTTCATAGCTCCTTGAAAGTGGAGTCACAGGTGGACAGAGTGGTGAAGAAGGCATTCGGCATGCTTGGTTTCATCGGTCACAACATTGAATACAGGAGTTGGGACGTCTTGTTGAAGTTGTACAAGACATTGGTAAGGCCACACTTGGAATACTGTGTGCAATTCTGGTCACCCTATTATAGAAAGGATATTATTAAACTAGAAAGAGTTCAGAAAAGATTTACTAGGATGCTACCGGGACTTGATGGATTGAGTTATAAGAAGAGGCTGAATAGACTGGGACTTTTTTCTCTGGAGCGTAGGAGGCTGAGGGGTGACCTTATAGAGGTCTATAAAATAATGAGGGGCATAGACAAGGTAGATAGTCAATATCTTTTCCCAAAGGTAGGGGAGTCTAAAACTAGAGGGCACAGGTTTTTAGGTGAGAGGGAGAGATACAAAAGTGTCCAGAGGGGCAATTTTTTCACACAGAGGGTGGTGAGTGTCTGGAATAAGCTGCCAGAGGTAGTAGTGGAGGCGGGTACAATTTTATCTTTTAAAAAGCATTTAGATAGTTACATGGGTACGATGGGTATAGAGGGAAATGGGCCAAATGGGGGCAATTGGGATTAACTTAGGGGTTTAAAAAAAAATAAGGGCGGCATGGACAAATTGGGCCGAAGGGCCTGTTTCCATGCTGTAAACCTCTATGACTCTATGACTGACTGCACCAATCAAATAAATACTGTGGCTATCAGAGCAGATCAGAGGCTAGGAATCCTGTGGAGGGTAACTCACATCCTGACTCCCCAACGTCTGTCCACCATTTACAAGGCGTAAGTCAGGAGTGTGATGGAATACTCTCCTCTTGCCTGGATGGGTGCAGTTCCAACAACACTCAAGAAGCTCGACACCATCCAGGACAAAGCAGCCCCGCTCGATAGACACGCTAAGCACAAACATTTACTCCCTTCACCACCGATGCACAGTGGCAGTCGTGTGTACCGTCTACAAGATGCACTGCAGCAACTCACCAAGGTTCCTTAGACAGCACCTTCCAAACCCACAAACACCACCATCAAGGGCAGCAGATACCTGGGACGCCACTTCCTGGAAATCCCCACCCAGTCACACACATCCTGACTTGGAAATATATCGGCCGTCCCTTCACTGTCACTGGGTCAAAATCCTGGATTTCTTCCCGAATAGCACAGTGGGTGTACCTACACCTCAGGGCCTGCAGTGGGTTCAAGAGGCAGCTCACCACCACCTTCCTGAGGGCAACTATTAGTGTCACAAGTAGGCTTACATTAACGCTGTAATGAAGTTACTGTGAAAATCCCCAAGTCGTCACACTCTGGCACCTGTTCGGGTACACTGAGGGAGAATTTAGCACGGCCAATGCACCCTAACCAACACACCTTTCGGACTATGGCAGGAAGCTGGAGCAACCGGAGGAAACCCATGCAGACACGGGGAGAATGTGCAAACTCCACACAGACAGTGACCCGAGCCAGGAATCGAACCCGGGTCCCTGGCGCTGTGAGGCAGCAGTGCTAACCACTGCGCCACCGTGCCACCCCGGCATGAGGGATGGGTAATGAACGCTGGTCGAGCCAGTGACACCCAAATCCATAAATATCCCCTCCCTGAACCCACTTCATTGTAATAGGGAACCCCTCCCCCATTCCTCTCCCCCTCACCATGCAGCTCTCATTGAGGAACATGTGGGAATTCAGGCCACATAGAATCACACAGCCCATAATACTCACAGCTCACAGCTGCACTGCATTTGAAAAGCATCCAACTTGGACGGTATTTCCACAGGAAAATGAAAGCATTGAATGGATGGAGCACCAAGTGCCCAGTAGCAGCGGAGACAGACTGAGAATCAGCTGGTGACTAAACTAATCTCCAAATTGCTGATACCTCAACCACAGCCTAATCGGATCAGCAGGTTTAACACAGGCCAACAGATGGGTCGACAGAATGGTTAGCAACTGTTACTCAGGGGGATTAGATACAGAGTAAAGCTCCCTCTACACTGTCCCCATCAAACACTCCCAGGACAGGTACAGCACGGGGTTAGATACAGAGTAAAGCTCCCTCTACACTGTCCCCCATCAAACACTCCCAGGACAGGTACAGCACGGGGTTAGATACAGAGTAAAGCTCCCTCTACACTGTCCCCATCAAACACTCCCAGGACAGGTAGAGCACGGGGTTAGATACAGAGTAAAGCTCCCTCTACACTGTCCCCCATCAAACACTCCCAGGACAGGTACAGCACGGGGTTAGATACAGAGTAAAGCTCCCTCTACACTGTCCCCCATCAAACACCCCCAGGACAGGTACAGCACGGGGTTAGATACAGAGTAAAGCTCCCTCTACACTGATCCCCATCAAACACTCCCAGGACAGGTACAGCACGGGGTTAGATACAGAGTAAAGCTCCCTCTATACTGTCCCCATCAAACACTCCCAGGACAGGTACAGCACGGGGTTAGATACAGAGTAAAGCTCCCTCTACACTGTCCCCATCAAACACTCCCAGGACAGGTACAGCACGGGGTTAGATACAGAGTAAAGCTCCCTCTACACTGTCCCCATCAAACACTCCCAGGACAGGTACGGCACAGGGTTAGATACAGAGTAAAGCTCCCTCTACACTGTCCCCATCAAACACTCCCAGGACAGGTACAGCACGGGGTTAGATACAGAGTAAAGCTCCCTCTACACTGTCCCCCATCAAACACTCCCAGGACAGGTACAGCACGGGGTTAGATACAGAGTAAAGCTCCCTCTACACTGTCCCCCATCAAACACTCCCAGGACAGGTACAGCACGGGGTTAGATACAGAGTAAAGCTCCCTCTACACTGTTCCCCCATCAAACACTCCCAGGACAGGTACGGCACGGGGTTAGATACAGAGTAAAGCTCCCTCTACACTGTCCCCCATCAAACACTCCCACGACAGGTACAGCATGGGGTTAGATACAGAGTAAAGCTCCCCCTACACTGTCTCCCATCAAACACTCCCAGGACAGGTACGGCACGGGGTTAGATACAGAGTAAAGCTCCCTCTACACTGTCCCCCATCAAACACTCCCAGGACAGGTACAGAGTAAAGCTCCCCCTACACTGTCTCCCATCAAACACTCCCAGGACAGGTACGGCACGGGGTTAGATACAGAGTAAAGCTCCCTCTACACTGTCCCCCATCAAACACTCCTAGGACAGGTACAGCACGGGGTTAGATACAGAGTAAAGCTCCCTCTACACTGTCCCCCATCAAACACTCCCAGGACAGGTACAGCATGGGGTTAGATACAGAGTAAAGCTCCGTCTACACTGTCCCCCATCAGACACTCCCAGGACAGGTACAGCACGGGGTTAGATACAGAGTAAAGCTCCCTCTGCACTGTCCCCCATCAAACACTCCCAGGACAGGTACAGCATGGGGTTAGATACAGAGTAAAGCTCCCCCTACACTGTCTCCCATCAAACACTCCCAGGACAGGTACGGCACAGGGTTAGATACAGAGTAAAGCTCCCTCTACACTGTCCCCCATCAAACACTCCCAGGGCAGGTACAGAGTAAAGCTCCCTCTACACTGTCTCCCATCAAACACTCCCAGGACAGGTACGGCACGGGGTTAGATACAGAGTAAAGCTCCCTCTACACTGTCCCCCATCAAACACTCCCAGGACAGGTACAGAGTAAAGCTCCCCCTACACTGTCTCCCATCAAACACTCCCAGGACAGGTACGGCACGGGGTTAGATACAGAGTAAAGCTCCCTCTACTCTGTCCCCCATCAAACACTCCTAGGACAGGTACAGCACGGGGTTAGATACAGAGTAAAGCTCCCTCTACACTGTCCCCCATCACACACTCCCAGGACAGGTACAGCACGAGGTTAGATACAGAGTAAAGCTCCGTCTACACTGTCCCCCATCAGACACTCCCAGGACAGGTACAGCACGGGGTTAGGTACAGAGTAAAGCTCCCTCTACACTGTCCCCCATCAGACACTCCCAGGGCAGGTACAGCACGGGGTTAGATAGAGAGTAAAGCTCCCCCTACACTGTCTCCCATCAAACACTCCCAGGACAGGTACGGCACAGGGTTAGATACAGAGTAAAGCTCCCTCTACACTGTCCCCCATCAAACACTCCCAGGACAGGTACAGAGTAAAGCTCCCCCTACACTGTCTCCCATCAAACACTCCCAGGACAGGTACGGCACAGGGTTAGATACAGAGTAAAGCTCCCTCTACACTGTCCCCCATCAAACACTCCCAGGACAGGTACAGAGTAAAGCTCCCTCTACACTGTCTCCCATCAGACACTCCCAGGACAGGTACAGCACGGGGTTAGATAGAGAGTAAAGCTCCCTCTACACTGTCCCCCATCAGACACTCCCAGGACAGGTACAGCATGGGGTTAGATACAGAGTGTAATATCTTAACTATGTATGGATTGTGGGTTTTAAACAGGGTGGCACAGTGGTTCGTGCTGCTGCCTCACAGTGCCAGGGACCCGGGTTCGATTCCCGCTTGGGTCACTGTCTGTGTGGAGCCTGCATGTTCTCCTCGTGTCTGTGTGGGTTTCCTCCGGGTGCTCCGGTTTCCTCCCACAGTCTGAAAGACGTGCTGGTTAGGTGCATTGACCCAAACAGGCGCCAGAGTGTGGCGACTGGAGAATTTCACAGTAACTTCACTGCAGTGTCAATGTAAGCCTACTTGTGACTAATAAATAAAGTTTTAAAATTTAATCTTTAAAAGAAAAGTTGTGGTTTGCACGTGTCGTTTCAAACAGATTTATTATTCTGGAACAAATAATTTAATCCTAAAGCAATACTCTGAGCCGCGAGGACATCTGTGGTGGATGACTGACTAATTTATAAGAGAGTGGTTATTTCCCAAGAGTCTTCAGACTCAAGATGCTGCAGAGAAGGGGCACTTAGGCATTACAAAGAGACTTGAGTAGGAGTGGGGAGAGTGGCACAATATAACATGATGTTAGGAGTATATCAGAGTCAGAGACTTGGGGATTGTAGTACAAAAGGATAATGTTAAATATGTAAGTAGACAGTTTACATTAATCATAGAATCCCTTAGAATCCGGCCCATTAAGTCTGCACTGACCAGAATTCCACCCAGGCCCTATCCCCTTAACCCCAAGTATTTACCCTGCTAGTCCCCCTGACACTGTGGGGCAATTTAACATGGCCAATCAACCTAACCCGCACATCTTTGGATTGTGGAAGGAAACCGGAGCACCCGGAGGAAACCCACGCAGACAGAGGAAGAACATGCAGACTCCACACAGACAGTCACCCAAGCTGGAATTGAACCCGGGCCTTGGCGCTGTGAGGCAGCAGCGCTAACCACTGTGCCACTGTAATGATGCAACATCACAATGCAGCAGAGCATGCTGAGAGATCACCTCATGCTAAACCTGATACTGTACATGGTTTGTAGAATGTTCAAAATATTTACCAACAGCCGAGCCTCCAGCAGTCTATCAGTCCTGATCAAAAATGACCTCATCTAAGACCAAGCGATGATAACAGAAATCTCACTACTTATCTAAAAATGGTTCATCCTTCTTGTAAGAGGCTCCATGGAATACACCTTCGTGGACTATTATGAAATATCCTTTTGAAGTCTGCTCTTGTCTAACATCTTTTTAATCTGTTTCCCCTATCTGCTTTGGCTAACTCTTTCTTCTTACTTTGCAATTTCCTTTATTTAAGTTTATGGCTCTAGTTGGAGACCGACATTTCGCAACATCCCAGAGAAGAAGAATACATTTAATTATAATTTAAGCATAATCTTCACTATCAGATCATTGATTAATCCTGTGTCATAACACAGCCAAAGACAAATGCAATTTTTGGTACTTAAAGAGGTGTCAACACCTTCAGATTAGATCCCAAGGAAAAGGGGTTTAAAACAAGCTGCCAGTGTTTGCAAGACATGCTGTTAGTTTCTGCAATGTGATCAGGTTTTTGAAGTGCATGGATTAAGTGCACGTATCTCCCTGGAGATCACATGGTCTGGAATGGGGGGGTGGGGGTGAGTTAATAGGTTGTGATGAACAAAGCATCGTAGCTGTGAGGGACAGCTCGGTGGATAGGATATTAGGATGTAGATAGGCTGGAAAATTGGGCGGGGATCCTGGATTCAGGATTCAATCCTGGACCGGGGAGCGGCGCGGGCTTGGAGGGCCGAAGGGCCTGTTCCTGTGCTGTATTGTTCTTTGTTCTTTGTTTGTTTGTATTGATGTGTGGGATGGTCTTCAGCTGACAAGAATTATGGTGGGGTGGTGAAATAAGGTGTAGCACTAAGTACATGTTTTTTTACCTCTGAAAACTGGTTATTGGGATGTACATTCATGAACATGAAAATATTTCTTTTTGACTTGAATCTTCCATGTGTATTTTTTACTTTTATTTAGGTGGATACCAGGCCCGTACAGAATACAAACAGCAGCCTCTGCAACACCCTAATGACATCACCAAACCATGTGATCAGCTTTGAAAGCAATCTGCAACCACTTAAATATACAAACAACATCCCTCCCCTTTGCTTCTGTGGTCATGACAAGAAGTTACTCTGATGGGTTGTATATCGGATCAACGCTGCACCATTTATCATTCTGCACAGTCAACAAGAAGCTCGATCAGGAGAATGTTTATTCCTCTTTGGTTGTACACGACACTCTGGAATCTGGCTGGGCGGACCCGAGAAGTATGATTTGGAACTCCAGTAGACACTTCTCTTGGAAGTGGTACAGCAGCATAGACACAATCATCAGGCAACTCAGATTGAACCAAGTCTTCCGGAGCAGAATTCACAACACGAGGGACTGAAGAGGTTCTTACTGCTGGTCGATTCAGAGAAATCGCTTTGAGGTGACAACAATTGGTCAGCATGGTGTCGCCGAAATAGTTCATCCGTGTAAGGAATTGGAGCTGTTTTTGCTCAAACTGGTCCCCATTTCTCATTCGCGGTGTAATTACTCGCTAACACTCCATCTTCTTGTTGAAGTCAGTGTTGTTTTGTCCTCGAGCAACTTGGAACTTCCGGAGCTATTCACAAATCAAACATAGTTCTCACCTTTTTCCTGTCGTAATGAGTCGTCATGCAGGGGAACTTTGGGTCGTCACATGAGTTGTGTTCCTGTAAGATGCTAAAAAGCTATTCACACAACGTGAGAATGAACCTTGCTCCTTTGACTTTTTTAAAGAATCTTTTAAGGATTGGACAAATTTTTCAACTAATCCCATCATTGCTGATCTTATATAATAAATACCACTTACTTCAAGATAATCCTAAAACTCTTCTGAAGTAAACTCTGGACCATTAACACTAACAACTGTTCCAGTTTACCAAATCTTGCAAACTTTCATCAAGTTTTTCAGTGGTTGGTTCAGATGTAGTAGATCTCATAATAACAACTTCTGGCTGTTTTGGAGTGTTGTTTGGAACCAAATCAGAAGCCCAGGGTGCAAGAAGGCAGACTAGAACCCAACAATTTTAGTATTAGTGTCACACTCGGCATGATTCTACTGACACACTAGGGAGCTTTTATCAAAACAAAATTTAAAACACAGTTTAACTAGAACTAATAAATTAGTTTAACTAGTAACAACTGAACAACACAAACATGACAGGAAACAATTCTTAACTGCCAATTTATGAGTCCCAATCAAGCAAAGTTTATCTTATAGACTGAAATCTCTCTTTAAAATTAGTTCGCAAAATGCAGACATATTTGCTTTGACTTAGGTTACCAGGCTTGGAGTTTTCCAAAAGTCTTTGTGGGGGTGGGAGAGGGTGTCGGGGGGCAGGAAAAAAACAGACAGAGAGAGAGAGACACAGACAGACAGAGAGAGAGAGAGAGAGACATACAGACAGAGAGACACTGCTTTCTTCTTGCAGCCCAGGCAGCAACTGCTTGTATTCTAAAATGAAACTGAAACTCTTTTTATCCTGTGAATTTAGCTCCTCCCATTAATCACCTGACTCTGCCTCTGTCAATCAATAAAATCAAAAACTCACATGACTGCAAATACAATCTAAAAGCCCAGGAGAACCTAAATCAACAAAAGGTCCAGAAACTGGACAAAGTTACACATTCCGAGATAAAATCACTTATTAGCCTGTATTCTTAGCATCTGCTGCATGTTTCCCAGACAAATCGACTCTTGTAACAAAACACTGCATCTTAAAGCATGTTAGATTCAGCACATATCACAGTACTGGTTCATTCTTTTTCCGAAGGCATAATATGTGACACTACTGCCCCTACTCCATAAGGCAAAGCATTGCAAGCAAGCATAATGGTAGCTTCAGATTAAAATGAACCAATACTTCAGACATATGCAAAGCATCTTTGACATCCTTGTGTGCTTTCTCGCATTCTGTTGTCCAATCCCATAACACACAGTAAGTTGCGCAATGGCTTCAATAATGGAGCTAAGTTAGGAGCGAATTTGCCAGAATAATTAGTAAATTAGTAAATCCTAGAAAGGATCTCAATTGCATCACATTCAATGTGGTGCTTCTAAAATAGCATCCATCTTTTTAGGTGCTCTATGCAAGTCTTTACTATATATAACATGACCCAAATACTGGACTGACATCTGGAAGAAGTCACACTTTCCTTTCTTGATATGCAGACCATGTGCTTGCAGACATTCCAATGTTGCTTCTACATTATTCAAGTGCTCTTGTTTCCTGGATGCTGTAATTAGGATAGTATCCAGGTAACAGTGTACACCAGAGAGACCACTTAAAACTGGATCAGTCGATTGGAATAAGGCTGCTGCGGATGTTATTCCAAAAGGTAAGCTTTGATAATGAAAAAGACCTTTATGAGTAACGATGGTCAGCAATGGTTGAGATTCAGCGGCAACATTCACTTGTAAATCTGCCTGATCATCCTTGCTGAATTTCTGCCCACCTGCTAACCCAGCAAACAAATCTTCAATTAAAGGAAGTGGATATTGATCAGCACACAACACTGGATTTATGGTTCTTTTAAAATCACCACAAATATCAAATGAACCATCTGGTTTCATGACAGGTACTATGGGGGTAGCCCAGTCACTCATCGTACACACCAGCGTTAACAAGTCATACCGACTCTTCTTCAACCTGGAGATGAATTGCACATGGCACCGCTCTTGCTTTGAGATCTGTTGTACTAGACCAGCTTCCCTTTAGAAGAATATTCAGGAGAAGAATCTGGGTTCCTTCAAGAAGAACAAGTTGCATTCTACAAAAATAATTTACAACATAAAAGAAAAGAATTACAAATGTGAAGCGAATGTCCAGTATATGAAGAAGAATGCCAACTGAACGCCTTATCCATACGTCTTACAGGCAGTTCCCAAACTGCAGGTCTTCATTCCTGCACCAAATTCTGAAGCCTCTAGCAGCCAGTTCCATCGACACTGCGATTGCTACAGCTGTCTTTAAAGTCAAAGCACGTTCAGTAAGCAATCTCCTTTGGATAGCCTATTTTGGAGATTGTAAACGAGACAATCTTGAAGAGTATCTTCTAATGACTCACCAACTCACAATGTTGTGCCTTCCTTCTTAAGGTTGCCACAAACTGAGCAACACTTTTGCATTCCACTGAACCCTTCAGTGGAACCTGAACTGTTCCGCGATGTTCAGTGGTTTTGGAGAGTGATGCTCTTCAAGGATCTTTGTCAAGTCGTTGTAAGTTTTGGTTCATGTCTTTGCTGGATGAACCAGGCTCTGGAGCAAATTGTAGGTATTACTTCCTATTATACTAAGAAAAGCTGGCACAAGCAACTTGTTTTCAATTTTATTCACCTGTACTGAAAACGCTGTACATTGGAACTCCAAGATTCATTTTCTTAATTGAAAGGCTCCAGTGATCCTAATTAACCCACTCTTTCTCTTGCAGCACTAGCGATTTGAGATTGCTTAGTGTATATATTTTTACTACCTTTCTAATACGCCTGGAGACCATTGACTTGAAGTTTTTTCTTCCAAATGGCCCCAATGGTAAAGCAGAGCATCCCGCTTTCCAAATGTGCCTGAAATCTCATCCTTCTCTAATCAGCAACAAAAACCTCTTAAAACCACACAGAGTTTTTTTTCTTATTTGTCTTCCTGGTACTTTAATCCTGTTGTTGTTTCTCCCCAACCTTCCAATGCTCGAAGTATGAGGAGCCACAATGATTTGTTTCTACTGAGCATCTTTTCCCAATGTCCTCGATGGAATGTACTGGACGACGAAGGGTACTCTGTCCACCGTGTCCTGTGTTTGTCTTCTGAGGAGGTCGGTGCGGATTTTCGCTGTGGCGCGTCGGAACTTTCGATCGATGAGTCGAGCGCCATATCCTGCTCTTATGAGAGCATCTTTCAGCGTCTGGAGGTGTCTGTTGCGATCCTCCTCATCGGAGCAGATCCTGTGTATACGGAGGGCTTGTCCGTAGGGGATGGCTTCTTTAACGTGTTTAGGGTGGAACAACACACGACAGCGCAGACTCGCTGAGCAGAAACTGATACAGTAAGAAGTTTAACAACACCAGGTTAAAGTCCAACAGGTTTATTTGGTAGCAAAAGCCACACAAGCTTTCGGAGCCTTAAGCCCCTTCAGGCTCCGAAAGCTTGTGTGGCTTTTGCTACCAAATAAACCTGTTGGACTTTAAGCTGGTGTTGTTAAACTTCTTACTGTGTTTACCCCAGTCCAACGCCGGCATCTCCACATCAGAAACTGATAGCCAAGTTCCACACACATGAGGACGGCCTCAACCAGGATCTTGGGTTCATGTCACACTATCTGTAACTCCCACAACTTGCCTGGACTTACAAAGTCTCACTGGCTGTCCTGTCTGGAGACAATACACATCTCTTTAACCTGTGCTAATGCTCTCTCCACTCACATTGTCTGTACCTTTAAGACTTGATTAGCTGTAAAGACTTGCATTCCAATCATTATTCATTATTCTGTAAATTGAGTTTGTGTCTTTATATGCCCTGTTTGCTGTTTATGAGCAGAACTCCCACTCACCTGACGAAGGGGCAGTGCTCCGAAAGCTAATGGTATTTGCTACCAAATAAAGCTGTTGGACTTTAAGCTGGTGTTCTTAGACTCCTTACTGTGTTTACCCCAGTCCAACGCCGGCATCTCCACATCATGCCCATCAAACACTCCCAGGACAGGTACAGCACAGGGTTAGATACAGAGTAAAGCTCCCTCTACACTGTCCCCATCAAACACTCACAGGACAGGTACAGCACGGGGTTAGATACAGAGTAAAGCTCCCTCTACACTGTCCCCATCAAACACTCCCAGGACAGGTACAGCACGGGGTTAGATACAGAGTAAAGCTCCCTCTACACTGTCCCCCATCAAACACTCCCAGGACAGGTACAGCACGGGGTTAGATACAGAGTAAAGCTCCCTCTACACTGTCCCCATCAAACACTCCCAGGACAGGTACAGCACGGGGTTAGATACAGAGTAAAGCTCCCTCTACACTGTCCCCATCAAACACTCACAGGACAGGTACAGCACCCTCCCCCAGTTGCCCCTTGCCCCAGTTGCCCCAGTTGTCCCCTGCCCCAGTTGCCCCAGTTGCCCCTTGCCCCAGTTGTCCCCTGCCCCAATTGTCCCCTGCCCCAGTTGCCCCCTGCCCCAGTTGTCCCCTGCCCCAGTTGCTCCAGTTGTCCCCTGCCCCAGTTGCCCCAGCTGCCCCTTGCCCCAGTTGTCCCCTGCCCCAGTTGCCCCCTGCCCCAGTTGTCCCTTGCCCCAGTTGTCCCCTGCCCCAGTTGCCCCAGTTGTCCCCTGCTCCAGTTGCCCCAGTTGCCCCTTGCCCCAGTTGTTCCTTGCCCCAGTTGCCCCCTGTCCCAGTTGTCCCTTGCCCCAGTTGTCCCCTGCCCCAGTTGCCCCAGTTGTCCCCTGCTCCAGTTGCCCCAGTTGCCCCTTGCCCCAGTTGTTCCTTGCCCCAGTTGTCCCCTGCCCCAGTTGCCCCTTGCCCCAGTTGTCCCCTGCCCCAGTTGTCCCCTGCCCCAGTTGCCCTTGCCCCAGTTGCCCCTTGCCCCAGTTGTCCCCTGCCCCAGTTGCCCTTGCCCCAGTTGCCCCTTGCCCCAGTTGCCCCCTGCCCCAGTTGTCCCCTGCCCCAGTTGCCCTTGCCCCAGTTGCCCCTTGCCCCAGTTGCCCCTTGCCCCAGTTGTCCCCTGCCCCAGTTGTCCCCTGCCCCAGTTGTCCCCTGCCCCAGTTGCCCGTACCTGGCCAGGCTGACGGGGCTGAGGTAGTGGGCAGACATCACGCTGCCGCCGCCGCGGCTCCAGTCCGGGGGCGGCGCCATAAACAGAGTCGCGCGTTCCCATTGGCCGCCCGTTCCCCGGCAACCGCGCGTCACAATGCAGCTGGAACGCCCCGTCGGTGACGTCACAGAGGGCCCGCCCCTCTTAAAGCGACGCCGTCACCGGCTGGCCGCCCCGGGATTTCGGTTGTACAACCAAATTTATCCAGCCCTGGTTTGGGCGGAAAAGCTCCTTTCCCTCAGATTAGCCATAATTCCGCATTTGGAAAAGTAGCAACAGCGAGAGTGAGGCCCAAACATAGCGGCTTGTACAGTGAAGGGGATATTGCATTTGTCTAGCGCCGCGCACAGATTCCGGACTCCCGTATCGGAGCGGTCCCTTTAAATCAGTGACGCAGCGCCGGATGGCGTCATCACGTAGAGAGCGTGTGAGGTCATCGTGTCAGTGCGTCACTCCGGAACCGAGAGGGTGAGAAAAATGAGGGAGAGGAAAGTGAGTGACTGAGGGGGAGGGGATATGAGGGGGGAATACGGGAGGGGGGAGAGATATGAGGGGGGGGTGAGAGATATGAGGGGGGGGTGAGAGATATGAGGGGGGGGGTGAGGGATATGAGGGGGGGGGTGAGGGATATGAGGGGGGGTGAGAGATATGAGGAGGGGGGTGAGAGATATGAGGAGGGGGGTGAGAGATATGAGGAGGGGGTGAGAGATATGAGGAGGGGGGTGAGAGATATGAGGAGGGGGGTGAGAGATATGAGGAGGGGGGTGAGAGATATGAGGAGGGGGGTGAGAGATATGAGGAGGGGGGTGAGAGATATGAGGGGGGGGTGAGAGATATGAGGGGGGTGGCGGGGGGAGAGATATGAGGGGGGTGGCGGGGGGGAGAGATATGAGGGGGGTGGCGGGGGGGAGAGATATGAGGGGGGTGGCGGGGGGGAGAGATATGAGGGGGGTGGCGGGGGGGAGAGATATGAGGGGGGTGGCGGGGGGGAGAGATATGAGGGGGGTGGCGGGGGGGAGAGATATGAGGGGGGTGGCGGGGGGGAGAGATATGAGGGGGGTGGCGGGGGGGAGAGATATGAGGGGGGTGGCGGGGGGAGAGATATGAGGGGGGTGGCGGGGGGAGAGATATGAGGGGGGTGGCGGGGGGAGAGATATGAGGGGGGTGGCTAGGGGGGGAGAGATATGAGGGGGGTGGCTAGGGGGGGAGAGATATGAGGGGGGTGGCTAGGGGGGGAGAGATATGAGGGGGTGGCGAGGGGGGGGAGAGATATGAGGGGGGTGGCGGGGGGGGGAGAGATATGAGGGGGGTGGCGGGGGGGGGAGAGATATGAGGGGGTGGCGGGGGGGGAGAGTATGAGGGGCGGGGGGGAGAGATATGAGGGGGGTGGCGGGGGGGTAGAGATATGAGGGGGGTGGCGGGGGGGTAGAGATATGAGGGGGGTGGCGGGGGGGGAGAGATATGAGGGGGGTGGCGGGGGGGGAGAGATATGAGGGGGGTGGCGGGGGGGGAGGAGAGAGATATGAGGGGGTGGAGAGATATGAGGGGGTGGAGAGATATGAGGGGGTGGAGAGATATGAGGGGGTGGAGAGATATGAGGGGGTGGAGAGATATGAGGGGGTGGAGAGATATGAGGGGGTGGAGAGATATGAGGGGGTGGAGAGATATGAGGGGGCTGGTGGGGGGGGACAGATGTGAAGGGGGTGGTGGGGGGAGGGAGAGCTGTGAGGGGGTGGCGGGGGGGAGAGCTGTGAGGGGGTGGCGGGGGGGAGAGCTGTGAGGGGGGTGGCGGGGGGGAGAGATATGAGGGGAGTGGCGGGGGGGGAGAGAGATGTGAGGGGGGTGACGGGGGGGGGAGAGATATGAGGGGGGTGGGGGGGGAAAAGATATGAGGGGGTGGCGGGGGGGCAGGGATGTCGGGGGTGGCGGGGGGGAGGTATGAGGGGGTGGCGGGGGGGGAGAGATATGAGGGGAGTGGCGGGGGGGGGTGGGGGGGAGAGAGATGTGAGGGGGGTGGGGGGGGAGAGAGATGTGAGGGGGGTGGGGGGGGGAGAGAGATGTGAGGGGGGTGGGGGGGGGAGAGAGATGTGAGGGGGGTGGGGGGGGGGAGAGAGATGTGAGGGGGGTGGGGGGGGGAGAGAGATGTGAGGGGGGTGGGGGGGGGAGAGAGATGTGAGGGGGGTGGGGGGGGAGAGAGATGTGAGGAGGGTGGGGGGGGAGAGATATGAGGGGGGTGGCGGGAGGGTAGGGATGTCAGGGGGGTGGCGGGGGGGAGAGATATGAGGGGGGTGGCGGGGGGGGGTGATATGAGGGGGTGGCGGGGGGGCGAGAGATATGAGGGGGTGGTGGGGGGGGCGAGAGATATGAGGGGGGTGGCGGGGGGGAAGAGATGTGAGGGGGTGGCGGGGGGAGAGATATGAGGGGGGTGGCGGGGGGGAGAGATATGAGGGGGGTGGCGGGGGGAGAGATATGAGGGGGGTGGCGGGGGGGAGAGATATGAGGGGGGTGGCGGGGGAGAGAGATATGAGGGGGGTGGCGGGGGGGAGAGATATGAGGGGGGTGGCGGGGGGGAGAGATATGAGGGGGTGGCTAGGGGGGGAGAGATATGAGGGGGTGGCTAGGGGGGGAGAGATATGAGGGGGGTGGCGGGGGGGGAGAGATATGAGGGGGGTGGCGGGGGGAGAGATATGAGGGGGGTGGCGGGGGGGTAGAGATATGAGGGGGGTGGCGGGGGGGGAGAGATATGAGGGGGGTGGCGGGGGGGGAGAGATATGAGGGGGTGGAGAGATATGAGGGGGTGGAGAGATATGAGGGGGTGGAGAGATATGAGGGGGTGGAGAGATATGAGGGGGTGGAGAGATATGAGGGGGTGGAGAGATATGAGGGGGTGGAGAGATATGAGGGGGTGGAGAGATATGAGGGGGTGGAGAGATATGAGGGGGTGGAGAGATATGAGGGGGTGGAGAGATATGAGGGGGCTGGTGGGGGGGGACAGATGTGAAGGGGGTGGTGGGGGGAGGGAGAGCTGTGAGGGGGTGGCGGGGGGGAGAGCTGTGAGGGGGTGGCGGGGGGGAGAGCTGTGAGGGGAGTGGCGGGGGGGGAGAGAGATGTGAGGGGGGTGACGGGGGGGGGAGAGATATGAGGGGGGTGGGGGGGGAAAAGATATGAGGGGGTGGCGGGGGGGCAGGGATGTCGGGGGTGGCGGGGGGGAGGTATGAGGGGGTGGCGGGGGGGGAGAGATATGAGGGGAGTGGCGGGGGGGGTGGGGGGAGAGAGATGTGAGGGGGGTGGGGGGGGGAGAGAGATGTGAGGGGGGTGGGGGGGGAGAGAGATGTGAGGGGGGTGGGGGGGGAGAGAGATGTGAGGGGGGTGGGGGGGGGGAGAGAGATGTGAGGGGGGTGGGGGGGGGGAGAGAGATGTGAGGGGGGTGGGGGGGGGAGAGAGATGTGAGGGGGGTGGGGGGGGGAGAGAGATGTGAGGGGGGTGGGGGGGGGAGAGAGATGTGAGGGGGGTGGGGGGGGAGAGAGATGTGAGGGGGGTGGGGGGGAGAGAGATGTGAGGGGGGTGGGGGGGGAGAGAGATGTGAGGAGGGTGGGGGGGGAGAGATATGAGGGGGGTGGCGGGGGGGAGGGATGTCAGGGGGGTGGCGGGGGGAGAGATATGAGGGGGGTGGCGGGGGGGGGTGATATGAGGGGGTGGCGGGGGGGGCGAGAGATATGAGGGGGTGGTGGGAGGGGCGAGAGATATGAGGGGGGTGGCGGGGGGGAAGAGATGTGAGGGGGTGGCGGGGGGAGAGATATGAGGGGCGTGGCGGGGTCGGAGAGGTATGAGAGGGGAAGAGATATGGGGGGGGGAGAGATATGGCGGGGGGGAGAGATATGAGGGGGGTGGCGGAGGGTGGGGAGAGATATGACGGGGGTGATTAGGGGGGGAGTGATATGAGGGGGTGGCGGGGTGGGTGAGAGATATGAGGGGGTGGCGGGGGGGAGAGATATGAGGGGGTGGCGGGGGGGAGAGATATGAGGGGGGTGGCGCGGGGGGGGAGAGATACGAGGGGGTTGGCGGGGGGGGAGAGAGATATGAGGGGGGGTGGCGAGGGGGGGGAGAGATACGAGGGGGG
>NW_027594175.1:0-21019 GCF_964213995.1 Mustelus asterias | reverse complement strand
TTCAATAGTATTGAGCTATATAACTAATTATGGTGTCTGTGGAATCCTCGATATGGTTTGTATTAGTTAAAAGACTTCATTTTAAGGTATTTCCACCTAATGTAACTAATCATGCCATGCTTTAAAGCAAACTTAAGCTAACTTGGCCACATATTAAAACTCAGCTTGGAATCCTGGGTTTAGCTTAGAAATTGGCTACATTCTTTGAAAGTACAATGTAAGGTAAACAGGCTTTCCCATAAGGTAAACAGCAGTGTTTCATGGTCTCATGGTCAATTGTTTATGCAGCTAGACAAGTTTGTACCTGGTAATTTCATAACGCAGGTAAGTATCTAATTATATTGTAGACACAGATCAATGTTTCGTTAGTTCGATCCAGACTATGTTTTAAGTTCTTTGGCCAGCACAATACTGGCTTCTGCTGCTTTTTCTATTTCTCTCTCTCTATTAAGTAATCCTTATTTTGCGTTCTGTAAATGCTTTCAAATGATGCTTAATAAAGAAGTCTCAAAATCGTACCAATTGCCCATGGTCTATTTGGAGGAATGAATGGATCCTACAGTGTCCTTGTTTGTGGGAGTAAGGTTGTCAGGATGAATGGGGCACAGTGGTTAGCACTGCTGCCTCACAGCGCCAGAGACCCGGGTTCGATTCCCAGCCTCGGGTGACTGTCTGTGCAGAATCTGCATGTTCTCCCCGTGTCTGTGTAGGTTTCCTCCGGTGCTCCGGTTTCCTCGCACTGTCCAAAAGGCGTGCTGTTTAGGTGCATCAGCCGTGCTAAATTCTCCCTCAGTGCATCCGAACGGGGGCCGGAGTGTGGCGACTGGGGGATTTTCACAGTAACTTCATTGCAGGGTTAATGTAAGCCTACTTGTGACACTAATAAATAAATCAAATAATCTTTAATTTTTCCAAGAACTGGAGGCAAAATGTAAGTTAATAAATCAGCCAGTTTTCCCCTTTTGGGTGCAGTTAGCGATGCAGACCCAACTTGTGTTCAAAAATGTGTTGGCGTTACAAAGTGTTCTTCTTCCTCAACCTAATCTACCTGCGAGCCAGCACAATCGGGCAGCATCTTAGAACGAAGTAACAAATAAATTGCATTGGAGAATAAAGCTTGATGCATTCAAGAGTGGTAACCTGGTGCACCTTCAGCAGCGCAGGTCTGGAATCAATAGTGCATCAGGAGTGTCTACTTAGGTTCTGGGTTTGAATCTTTAAACGGGACTAATACCCCTAAACTTCTGGCACAGAAATGAGATTGCTAACAACTTAGTGGAGCTGAACCAATGTCAACATGAGCCAAGGCAGGAGGGAGGGGAGGGGAGGGTTTGCTAAGAGCTGCGCCACTTCTTGGAAAGGTCAACGTGAAGTAGAAAAATATCAATAGGTCAGATGCTCAAAGTTGGCAATCAGTTGTTTTGCAGATTGCCCCGAGTACTTTCTGAAGTTGTACTTCCCCTGCACAACGTTAAAAATTCCATCAAATTGAATTGAGCTGCTGCAGAGCAATTTCAGTGGCCAAACCACTGAAATCCTACTCCCGAGTTCGAAAGATTAAATCCCGGTCCAGAATGACAACTCAACTTACTGGAGGGCCTTTGAATTTCCTTCTTCGGAGGCGCACCTCAAAGTGAGATTTTAACTCATTCAAAGCCTAGTTAAAAATTGAATCCGACTAAGGTCTGAGCAGGGGAGTGAGATGAGAGTTATCATGGACAACATGGTGGCCCAGTGGTTAGCCTTGCTACCTCACAGCACTAGGTTCAATTCCCGGCCTTGGGTGACAGTCTGTGCGGAGTCTGCACATTCTCTCCCGTGTCTGCGTTGGGTTTCCTCCGGGTGCTCCGGTTTCCTCCCACAGTCCAAAGGCGTGCAAGTTAACTGGATTGGCCACGCTAAATTGCCCCTTAGGGCGGAACTTTACCAGCACGTCCGCCCGAGGTTCGTACGATCCCACCCAAGGCTAACGGAGAATGCCGTTCTCCTTGCCTCGCCTGTCCCCGGAATCAGGGTAGGCGGCTGGTAAAATTCCAGCCCGAGTGTCCAAAAATGTATAGGTTAGGGAAACTAACGGGGTAAATATATGGCGATATGGGGATCGGACCTGGGTAAGATATACTGTCGGAGAGTTGGTGCATGTTCAATGGGCTGAATGGCCTCCTTCTGCACTGTAGGGATTCTGTGATTCTGTGATGGACACACCTAGGATTTCCAACTCTCCAGGATTGGCCAGGACACTCCAGAAATTGGAGGTAAATCTCCAGGACGCTGCTGTGTGCAAACCCCGGAGAAAAATCATTGGGATATTAAAAAAGATTATTTTTTTGTGTCATTTTCTTTTTGAACATTTCTTTCCACACATAAAAATATTGAAAATAGCGGGGTAGAAAATGTTCAGCTGACAGTCAAACATTGTCCAATAGGTGATGAGTCTTTTGATGTCCAAGTAGTGTAGTAAGGAGGTGTGTCACAAGGACGGGTGTATTGGCTGACTAATGGCTGGAGTGTGAGGGCAAATCATGTAATGAAACCTCCAGGAGTACACTTGATCACAGTTGGCAACCCTAGACCCCTAGACATGCCTGTGCCCAGGCGGTCTTCTCTGTAATAATGTCAAGTGCCAGTGGGGCTGTGCTTACTTTTGGATTGACACACATACAGGATGGGGCGGCTAGAAGGCACAGTGGTTAGCACTGGTTCCTCACAGCACCAGAAACCCGGGTTCGATCCTGGCTTGGGCCATTGTCTGTGTGGAGTTTGCATGTTCTCCCTGTGCCTGCTTTTGCATGTCCTTGGTGTATAAATCAACCTCTTTTTCAGCCATATTTGCATCAGTAGTCGGCCTCAATTTTTTTAATCCCGCAAATGAATGTTTTACTTACTGGTCACTTGTAACCGGGCATAAGGAGTCACCCAGGTGAGATGGGCTATGTTGCAAAGAAGCGCGGGAGTTTAAATCATGCCCAGTCTTTGCGTTGGATGCCATTGACATGTCTAAACAGCGATCATCCACACCCACATTGGAGATTCACTTCTATTGCCGGTATATAAGTTTTTGGAGGGATCGTTTGAAGCTTCAAATGTCGCCTTAGGCTCCAACACCGATGGTAAATGTCACACTTCAGAAATGGCACTCTTGCTGGCATCACGGTGGCACAGTGGTTAGCACTGCTGCCTCACAGCGCCAGGGACCCGGGCTCGATTCCCCGCTTGGGTCACTGTCTGCACGTTCTCCCCGTGTCTGTGTGGGTTTTTTAAAGTTAACCTTTATTTATTAGTCACAAGTAAGGCTTACATTAACACTGCAATGAAGTTACTGTGAAATTCCCCTAGTTGCCACACTCCGGCACCTGTTCGGGTCTCTGCACCTAAGCAGCATGTCTTTCAGACTGTGGGAGAAAACCGAGCACTCGGAGGAAACCCACGCAGATACGGGGAGAACGTGCAAACTGCACACAGACAATGACCCGAGGCCAGAATCGAACCCGGGTCCCTGGCGCTGCGAGGCAGCAGTGCTAACCACTGTGCCACCGTGCCGCCCACAACTGGGTGCTCCGGTTTCCGCCCACAGTCCGAAAGACTTTAGCTGCACTGGCCATGCTAAATTCTCCCTCAGTGTCCCCGAACAGGCGCCAGAGTGTGGCGACTCGCGGATTTTCACAGTAACTTCATTGCAGTGTTAATGTAAGCCTTACTTGTGACACTAATAAATAAACTTTAAACTAAAAAGGGAATGCAAGCTAGGTGATAACCTCGGCTGAGAGACTTGAGGGGATCTGCAGCAGCCATTTTCAATGTGGGGGGGGGAGAAAAAATCCGGAGCTTTGAAAATGTTTGCACTCCAGTTCTGGTGACATTTATTATGAAAGACGAGGACATCAAAAAGTCGAGGACTTCAAAAATATTGCTGTTGGCAGCGGCAAACTTCATTTAAGTGATTGATGTGAGCCATCTACCCACTTATAATCACTAATTTTGTGTGGAAGTCGACAATCATAAAAAGGCAACGCCAGAATTCAGAGAGCTTGGTTAGATTCAGAGTGGGTTCATTTCCTAATGAAGTATTGCCCATGTTTTGCTGCGGGCATGTGCTAATGCAGAGAAAAGCATGTTGATAACCAACGTAAAGTATTACATTAGAATTGAGGGCAGATGATGAACGAGCTGATTTTACTGGTATCTCTTCTTGTGAATTTGTTCAAATGGTCCTGCACCCTGTCATTGCCTTCCTTCTCTCTTCGGGCTATATTGAAATGACTGCTACGTCAAAGTCATAACCTTACAAATCAGTGTGACACCAGCTTATCCCTCTTTGAGTTGCGTTACTTTACGATCTGCTTAATGTGCCACAGCCCCAGTGAATAGCTATTTCCGTGTTTAAAATCCAAAGATCATAGAATCCCGACAGTGTAGAAGGAGGCCCTTCGGCCCATCGAGTCTGCACCGAACACAATCCCACCCACACCCTATTCCCGATGAATTGTGGGAGGAAACTGGGGCGCCCGGAGGAAACCCACGCAGGCAAGACTCCACACAGACAGTGACCCAAGCCGGGAATCGAACCCGGGTCCCTGGTGCTATCAGGCAGCAGTGCTAACCACTGTGCCACCGTGCCGCCCTATATCCATCAAATCTGGTTTGTCTTTTTTCTTCAAGTGGGAAGGGTTTGGTGGTGGTACTGGGGCAAGGAGTTGGAGTGAAGTTACTGAATCATTAGGGGCGAAACAGTTTTGCAGTGGTTAGCACTGCTGCCTCACAGCGCCAGGTTCAATTCCTGCCTCAGGTGACTGTGCGGAGTTTGCACATTCTGTCCGTGTCTGCATGAGTTTCCTCCGGGTGCTCCGGTTTCCTCCCACAGTCCAAAGATGTGTGGGTTAGGTTGATTGGCCATGCTAAATTAACACCAGTGTCAGGGGGATTGGCCATGCTAAATTGCCCCATAGTATCAGAGGGCTTAACAGGGTAAATATGTGGGGTCAGGGGGATGTGTGGGATTGTTGTCAGTGTAGACACGATGGGCCAAATGGCCTCCTTCTGCACTGTAGAGATTCTATGATTCTATTCTATCATTTGATGATCAAATGTGAACCTGGAATGGTGACATTGCTATTAGGGCTTACAGCTCCGAATTTATCATTGCTATGATCAAATCAGAGGAGACCTCAGTATTAAAAGCATCTGGAGCCATAAAAACTGGATTTAGTTGTGTATTGAAGTAGGATTATTGCAGAAACTGGCAGAAAATCTCAACTGGTACATAAAATAGACCCTAAGTGGATTTCAGCTCACCCACAGTTAGATTCAAAATTCCATCAACCTTTCACTGTTGCTGTTGTATTAACTGTGGCTCTATGGTATAACATTACTGTTAAGTGTAAGCATATTATTTAATGCAATAACGTGATTACCAACAGATTTAGCTTCCAGAAAGGCATTTATGTCCTCTAATTCTATTGAGCCAGGTTTAATTCGACGAACCTTCTCTTGCTCATTCAGTCACTCAAACATTTTGTCGTTAAAATTTGTGGGTTTCAAAAAATCAAAGCTGCGCTACATTTAGTTCTGGTGCCGGACTCCTGAATGATAGCAATCCAATTTCATAATGGTTCAGAGCTGACAGCTGGGCAGCAGAATGCACAGCAATGGAAGGGCATCGAAACAGGAGGACGTGCCAAATCTACATCCAGGTTAATTTGCTACAAACTAGCGCAAATCCTCAGATGGATCCCAATTAATGCCATCAAGATGGCACAATGTGCACAATTAATTGAAGAACAACAACACAATGGTCTCCAGATGTCTACGAGTGAGGTACCCGAACATCTGACCTGCATAAAGGAGGTCTCCCTGCTTTCCGAGCCACGAGCTAAGCTGTTCCTTCAAAAATACCCAAAGCTTTCAACCATCCAAGGAGTAAATGGCAAGAAGATCACAGGAAGTGGGGCCAAAAGAATTCAGTGTGCTTTTTACGGTGTGCTTTTGTCCCTGCGCCGCCCACTCCTGATTGGTGTCGCCCACTCTGGTTGGGCATATTCCGGGAGGTTCCATTACCTAATCTCCTATCTCCAGCCACCCCACCCCCATACTCCTGCCAATGGTTGCCTGGTACACTGGTATTTGATTTGATTTGATTTATTATTGTCTCCTTTCTCCTTCCTCTCACTTTCTCCTTAATTATTCTATCGAAGCGAAGAAAAATTCAGTCCAGAAACAGGCCCTTCGGCCCACCACACCTGCGCCAATTCCTAATCCTTACTTAGACCCACTACTTATTGACTTGATTTGATTCGATTTATTTTTGTCGCATGTATTGCTATACAGTGAAAATTATTGTTTCTTACCGCTATACAGACAAAGCATACCGTTCATAGAGAAGGAAACGAGAGAGTGCAGAAAGTAGTGTTACAGTCATAGCTAGGGTGTAGAGAAAGATGAACTTAATGCAAGGTAGGTCCATTCAAAAGTCTGATGGCAGCAGGGAAGAAGCTGTTCTTGAGTTGGTTGATACGTGACCTCAGACTTTTGTATCTTATTCCCACTGAAGAAGGTGGAAGAGAATATTCAAAAGAGAAAGTGCTGGAAAATCTCAGCAGGCCTGGCAAGAAACAATACTTTTCACTGTATACTAACCCATGTGACAATAATAAGTCAAATCAAATCAAACTATCTGGCCGCACAAAATTACATGCTTGTCTGAACCAGTTCCTTCTCCCATCAGCCTCAGGAAATTCTGCTCTTGGAATCCAAAGATTAAGTTGCAGAGAGAGATTACAGTTGTGTCCTCTCGATATTTAGAAAGTTAAGGGTGCGATGCCCAAAGTTTCAAGATATTATGGGAAACAAATTGGATCAATTTGGGAGAAATTATTTTCACCGATTGGGACATTCAGGACTGGGTGCTGGAAACTTGGGCTGGAGCAGGGAGCAGACAGTGTAAAGCACTGAATAAAACTGTTACACATTGGGAAATTGGTGTCATCGCTGGATAAGAGATATGAAACATACAACACAGAAAATCCCAACCATGGAGTCAGATCATGGGTCAGCCATGATTTCATTGAATGATGGAAGACTCAAGGAAGTGGCCCCATTCCCTGTAACGTTCTGTGTCTCAGTCTGTTTACTATTGATGTTCACTGTGCTTGATTGGTTAAGCTTGGGTTTGGAACTCAGGGAAAAGTAAACAAACTGTAAAAGTTGCTGGAAGCTGGAGCTGATGAATGGAGCAGACATTTCAAAGCATTGAATAAAACTGTTAGACATGTGGAAACTTGTGTCATCTCCACATAGATAAAGGATATAAAACATGCAACACTCCCTAATCATGTAATTCGTGTAACCCTTCTTGGATTGGCTTGGAATGACCTGCCCATTAAGTTTTTAAGTTTATTTATTAGTGTCACAAGTAGGCTTACATTAACACTGCAATGAAGTTACTGTGAAAATCTCCTAGTCGCCACACTCCAATGCCTGTTTGGGTACACTGAGGGAGAATTTAGCATGGCCACTGCACCCCTAACCAGCACATCTTCCGGATTGTGGGAGGAAACTGGAGCACCTGGAGGGAACCCACGCAGACACAGGGAGAACGTGCAAACTCCGCACAGACAATGATCCAAGCCGGGAATCGGACCCGGGTCCCTGGCGCTGTGAGGCAGCAGTGCTAACCATTGTGCCACTGTGCTGCCCCAAGAGTTGGAAAGACGTATTTACTTTGGTGGTACACGTACCCATGTAAAATCCATTTGCTGGCAAAGGTGCCACTAGCGCAGTATGAATGAAATAGATATTGAAGGATCAGTGGTGGAATTTGTTTGTGAGGCAGTGGACACGAAGCTGGTACCAAGAACTTAGAAAGTGACGAATGTTATTCGAATCTATAAAAAAGGTCAGCACATCAATCCTGAGGATTACAAGACTATTTGCGTGATGTCTGCAGTAAGCAAAAAGACAGTATTTTAAATGAAATCATTCAAGCATGTTTAATAAGGCCGACTAGAATTATTGCAAGCTGGCATGGGACTATGAAAGGATGTCTAACAATTTCATTTTGAGTTATTTGCATATATAACATGGGAACAGAAAATTTATGGCCCAGAAGGAGGCCATTTGGCCCATCATGACTGGTGCCAGCTGGGAATCATAGAATCTCTTCAGTGTTAAAGGAGACCATTCAGCCCATCGAGTCTGCACTGACGCCCTGGCAGAATATCTTACCCAGGCCCTTTCCCCCGTATTCCCCCACACATTTACCAGCACTAATCCACCTAACCTATATATCTTGGTCACTAAAGGGTGATTTAGCATGGCCAATCCAGCAAACCTGCACATCTTTGGACTGTGTTGGGAAACCGGAGTACCCGGAGGAAACCCACGCAGACACGGGGAGAACATGCAAACTCCACACAGACAGTCACCCAAGGCTAGAATTGAACCCGGGTCCCTGGCGCTGTGAGGCAGCAGTGCTAACCACTGTGCCACCATGCCGCCCTCTTCTAATCTAACTCAACATTCCAGCTCTGTCCTGAAGGTTACAGCACTTCAAGTGCACATCCAAGTGTTTTTTAAATGTAAGGAGGGTCTCTGCCTCCACCACCCTCTCAGGTAGTGAGTTCCAGACCCTCACGACTCTCTGAATGGAAAACCTTTATCCTAACTCGCCTCTAAATCTATACTCCCTGATCATTGGTCTTTCAGCTAGCAGAAGGAAAAACAAGGAAAAATGAAGGGCATCACGGTGGCACAGTGGTTACCACTGCTGCCTTACAGTGCCAGGGACCCAGGTTCGATTCCTGCCTTGGGTCACTATGTGGAGTTTGCATGTTCTCCCCCGTCTGCATGGGTTTCCTCCGGGTGCTCCGGTTTCCTCCCACAGTCCAAAGATGTGCAGGTTAGGTGGACTGGCCATGCTAAATTGCCCCACAGTATCCAAAACTGTGCAGATTAAGTGGATTAGCCATGCTAAATACACTGATTTACAAGGGTAGATTGGAGGGGAGAGCGTGGGTGGGATGCTCTTTTGGAGAGTTGGTGCAGACTCGATGGGCTGAATGGCCTCATTGTGCACTGTACAGATTCTGGGGACCAAACTGGTCCTTAAAATTGAACTCCAATACTACCTGTGCTAGTATTACTGATTTCTGCTGCTTTGTCCTTCTTTCTTCCCATCCAATCTATCCGGGCCCTTCATAATAATACGTCCCTCAATTAAATCTCTCCCCAGCCTCCTCTACCCCGGCTCCATCTTCCCACAATTAAATTTCTCTATTTCTGGCAACATCCTCGTGCATCTCCTTTTTAATCTCTCCGGGGTGATCACATTCTTACAGCGTGTTGGTTGTGAATGAAAATTAACTTGACAAAGTGTATCTGGACCTTCCAAAAGCATTTGATTAGATTCTCATTAAAGATTCAGGGCCAGAGTGAAAGCTCTTGTGATAATGGAGGTAGTAAATTGCATAATAGGTTGTTTAGATAATTGCAAACAGAGGTTTGTGATAAATGATGAACAGACAACTACAATAAGCAGAATACCATGGGCATTGGTCATGTCTCTCTCTCAGCGATATTAGTGGTCCTTGGCAGAAAGGACTGAAAGAATGTCCAAGTGTGCAAAGTGGTTACTTGCCTTTCAAAAACAAAATGTACAGCCTTAGTTAACAACTAGTCAGGTGAATGGTAAATGGTAAAGATGAATGTTCAAAATCTTAGCTCTGGAAATTTGCTCGCCATCTGTAAATGCCCAGAGACATCTGCTGGTACTTCTCTCTGACATGGATCCTGCCAAAAAGTAGGGGGAGATCACTAAAGTCAAATAATCCCGATGGATGGGCATCTGTCATAGGAGAGAGTCTACAAGAGGTGACAAGGGGATATCCAAGTATAAGGGCTTAGAATGTCTGAGACTCTCTCTCGTTGAAGCATTGTTTTAATATTCCATCAACCTTGTTTGTAATGCAGTTGAAAAGACATTCTCCCCTTACTTGGTTCCTATCCCTCTATTCCCTCCCTATTCATGCACCCATCCAGATGCCTTTTAAATGTTGTTAATGTGCCTGCTTCCACCACCTCCTCTGGCAGCGCGTTCCAGGCACCCACCGCTCCCTGTGTGAAAGATTTCCCCCGCACATCTCCCTTAAACTTTCCCCTCTCACCTTGAATCTGTGCCCCCTTGTGATTGACACTCCCACCCTTGGAAAAAGCCTCTGACTATCCATCAAATCTGTGCTTCTCATAATTTTGTAGACCTCTGTCAGGTCTCCCCCCAGCTTCCGTCTTTCCAGTGAAAACAATCCTAGTTTATTCAATCTCTCTTCAAAGCCGACACCCTCGAGACCAGGCAACATCCGGGTGAATCTTCTTTGCACTCTCCCCAAAGCTTTCACGCCCTTCTGGTAGTGTGGTGACCAGAACTGCACGCAGTACTCCAAATGTGGCCGAACCACGATTTTATATAGCTGCAACACGATTTCCCAACTCTTGTATTCAATGCTCTGGCTGAGGAAGGCAAGCATACCATATGCTTTCTTGATCATCTATGTTGCCACTTTTAGGGGACTGTGGACCTGCATGTCTAGATCCCTCCGTATGGTCATTATCACATTGCTATTTGGGAGAGCTTGCTGTGCACAAATTGGTTGCATTCCCTATATTTGCAATGGTGACCGTACTTCAAAAGTACTTCATGGGCCATAAAGTGGTTTGGGATATTAGAATCATAGAATTCCTACAGTGCAGAAGGAGGCCATTTGGCCCATCGAGTCTGTACCGACCACAATCCCACCCAGGCCCCATCCCCATAACTCCATGCATTTGATCCTAGCTAGTCCCCCTGACACTAAGGGGCAATTTAGCATGGCTAATCCACCTAACCCGCACACCTTTGGACTGTGGGAGGAAACCGGAGCACCCGGAGGAAACCCACGGGCAGGCACGGGGGAAGCTTAGATCATGAAAGGCTCTATGCAAATGCATTTCTCCTTTCTTCTCTCCATGTTTGCTTTATTAGACTTTGCTAATGAGGAAATTCTGGGTTCTGCGCGTCCTCACTCTAAGTATTAACACTATCGACCGTTAGTGCAGTGGTGGAACGTTCCGATGAGACAGGGGGGTGTTGGTAGGGTACGGGAACCGTGGTGCACGAAGGTTGTGATGAACCTGGTGAATAAGAAAAGAGAGGCGTACAGAAGGTTCAGGGAGCTAGGAGGTGTTAAGGATTTAGAGGAGTATACGGGATGTAGGAAGGAGCTTAAGAAGGAAATTAGGAGAGCGAGAAGGGGTCATGAGAAGGCCTTGGCGGGTAAGATTAAGGAGAATCCCAAGGCTTTCTACAAATATGTCAAGAGTAAAAGGATGAGATGTGAAGGCATAGGACCCTTAAAAGGTGAAGGGGGAAAAGTTTGTCCGGAACCGTTAGAAATGGCGGAGGTGCTTAATGAATACTTTACCTCGGTATTCACGGTGGAAAGGGATCTGGGTGGTTGTACTGCTGGTTTGCGGTGGACAGAAAGGATCGAGCATGTGGACATAAAGAAAGAGGATGTGTTGGAACTATTGAATGGCATCAAGGTTGGTAAGTCGCCGGGACCGGATGGGATGTACCCCAGGTTACTGTGGGAGGCGAGGGAGGAGATTGCGGAGCCTTTGGCGATGATCTTTGCATCGTCGATGGAGACGGGAGAGGTTCCGGAGGATTGGAGGATTGCAGATGTGGTCCCTATATTCAAGAAAGGGAACAGGGACAGCCCGGGAAATTACCGACCGGTGAGTCTAACCTCAGTGGTTGGTAAGTTGATGGAGAGGATCCTGAGAGACAGGATTTATGATCATCTAGAGAAGTTTAGTATGATCAAAAGTAGTCAGCACGGCTTTGTCAAGGGCAGGTCGTGCCTTACGAGCCTGGTTGAGTTCTTTGAAAATGTGACCAAACACATTGACGAAGGAAGAGCGGTGGATGTGGTCTATATGGACTTCAGCAAGGCGTTCGATAAGGTCCCCCATGCAAGACTTCTTGAGAAAGTGAGAGGGCATGGGATCCAAGGGGCTGTTGCCTTGTGGATCCAGAACTGGCTTGCCTGCAGAAGGCAGAGAGTGGCTGTGGAGGGGTCTTTCTCTGCATGGAGGTCAGTGACCAGTGGAGTGCCCCAGGGATCTGTTCTGGGACCCTTGCTGTTTGTCATTTTCATAAATGACCTGGATGAGGAAGTGGAGGGATGGGTTGGTAAGTTTGCTGACGACACCAAGGTAGGTGGTGTTGTGGATAGTTTGGAGGGATGTCAGAAGTTGCAGCGAGACATAGATAGAATGCAAGACTGGGCGGAGAAGTGGCAGATGGACTTCAACCCGGATAAGTGTGTGGTGATCCATTTTGGCAGATCCAATGGGATGAAGCAGCAGTATAATATGAAGGGTACCATTCTTAGCAGTGTAGAGGATCAGAAGGACCTTGGGGTCCGGGTCCATAGGACTCTTAAATCGGCCTCGCAGGTGGAGGATGCGGTCAAGAAGGCGTACGGCGTACTGGCCTTCATTAATCGAGGGATTGAGTTTAGGAGTCGGGAGATAATGCTGCAGCTTTATAGGACCCTGGTTAGACCCCACTTGGAGTACTGCGCGCAGTTCTGGTCACCTCATTACAGGAAAGATGTTGAAGCCATTGAAAGGGTGCAGAGGAGATTTACAAGGATGTTGCCTGGATTGGGGGGCATGCCTTATGAGGATAGGTTGAGGGAGCTTGGTCTCTTCTCCCTGGAGAGACGAAGGATGAGAGGTGACCAGATAGAGGTTTACAAGATGTTGAGAGGTCTGGATAGGGTAGACTCTCAGAGGCTATTTCCAAGGGCTGAAATGGTTGCTACGAGAGGACACAGGTTTAAGGTGCTGGGGGGTAGGTACAGAGGAGATGTCAGGGGTAAGTTTTTCACTCAGAGGGTGGTGGGTGAGTGGAATCGGCTGACGTCGGTGGTGGTGGAGGCAAACTCGTTGGGGTCTTTTAAGAGACTTCTGGATGAGTACATGGGATTTAATGGGATTGAGGGCTGTAGATAGGCCTAGAGGTGGGGATGTGATCGGCGCAACTTGTGGGCCGAAGGGCCTGTTTGTGCTGTGGCTTTCTATGTTCTATGTTCTATGTTAAATGTCGGATACACTGTGCAGCATCCTAGTTCGTGTCCCTTCCCCTCACATCCTGAACGGGAGTGTATGGGTAAGGCTGTGAGCCTGTTGTCTGTTCTTAGAAAATAAATGCTCAATGGATCAATAAATCAGATTTGAAACCAATCTGTGCATCATATATAAACAGGCTTTCAAAGTGCAACCATCATTTTATAGAAGGAGTCACAAGAGGAAGAAGTACAGAATTGGCACCACAGACGATAATTCCAAAGATGTGATAATGATATTGGATGGCACATTTGAAGAAATGGTCAACGTACCTGCAAAGCTAAAAAATATTGCTGGCAATACTTGCAGACAAATGCTCAAATGACATTCATCGATCTGATACTTTAATGATAGAATTAATCTATTTTTAATAGGTTAATGCCTTTGCCAAATGTAGCAGATGGAGGAAGGTTTTGGAAATGTATCAGTTGGTCTTGTCCGATCCTCCTTTTAGAATCATGGAATCCCTACTGTGCAGAAGGAAACCATTCGGCCCATCGAGGCTGCACCGACTCTCTGAAACAGCATCTAACCCAGGCCCTATCTCCAGGTATTTACCATGGCTAATCCCCCTAACTTACACATCTTTTGGACACTGAGGGACAATTCAGCATGGCCAATCCACCTAACCTGCACAACTTTGAAGTGTGGGAGTAAACCCACGCAGACACGGAGAGAACGTGCAAAGTCCACACAGATGGCTTGGGTCACCGTCTGTGCGGAGTCTGCACGTTTTCCCTGTGTCTGTGTGGGTTGGCTGCATGGGTTTCCTGCGGGTGCTCCGGTTTCCTCCCACAGTCCGAAAGACGTGCTGGTTAAACTTTTAAAGTTTATTAGTCACAAGTAAGGCTTACTTACATTAACACTGCAATGAAGCAATTAAGTTACAGTGAAATTCCTCCAGTTGCCACACTCCAGCACCTGTTTGGGTAATGCACCTAACGAGCACATCTTTCAGACTGTGGGAGGAAACCAGAGCACCCGGAGGAAACCTACGCAGACACGGGGAGAACGTGCAAACTCCACACAGACAGTGACCCAAGCTGGGAATCGAACCTGGGTCCCTGGCGTTGTAAGGCAGCAGAGCTAACCACTGTGCCACCTCACTCTGCTAGATGTATTGGCCATGCTAAAGTTCTCCCTCAGTGTACCCGAATAGGCGCCGGAGTGTGGCGACTGGGGGATTTTCACAGTAACCTCATTGCAGTGTTAATGTAAGCCTACTTGTGACACTAATAAATAAACTTTAAAAAACTTGAAAACAGACGGTCACCCAAGGCCGGAATCGAACCCGGGTCCCTGGCACCGTGAGGCAGCAGTGCTAACTACCATCAGGCCATCAAGTGTGGTACGTTTGTGTGGGTGTACTTTGCGAAACTGTTTTAAAAAAATGTATTTGGTATTAAATAATAGATTGACACAATGCAATTGTTACAATAGATTGAACAAGTTCAAAATTAAAAAGTCAAACAAATTGCAAGTGTAGACTAAAATTCTGGGGAGAAAATCAATACTAAGATTATATTTTATTTAGTAAGCTGTACAACATTGACACAAGACCAAAAATTGGATTGCGTTGCTGCCAACCGAAAGAGTGCAGTGGGGGAGTGCAGAGTTCAAGTAACTCTTTCATTTCAGCAATAAGTGTAACCCCATTGGATTTTTAAATGGAGATCTTGCTGAAAATTGGATTTTTTTCTTCAAGCAGAAATAATTAAACTTCTGGTGAGTGATCACAGTGAGAGCTGGGAGCTGCTGGACAAACAGTACTTACAGTATTAACTCTGGCACATGTCGAGGGCAAGGGAAAGAGTCAACCCTCTTAGCAGTCAGTAACCAAGGGGGTAAAATTGATTTCTGGTGGTGACGTTAAAAAGGCCACTGGAGACTGGAAAAGAAAAGCAAGCACAGTGCGTACAACGGGACTGCTGATTCACAATCATCCCATCTGAAGCTGTCATTCCAATGGATTCGACCTGCAAAGTTTCTCAAAACATGGCGCACGCAACTCGGAGAGAGAAGGGATTTGGTTTTACACACAAATAAAAGTTAGAGATCCTATGTATGCTTAGCTCTGCTTGTTTCAGTCTGCGCAAAGTCTTCGCTTGTGCAAAGACTTCATTTTAAAATATTTCTGCCCATGCAATTACATTTAAATACGAGATTGTAGTGGTTAACTAATACTGATAACTTTTAAAGCGAAATTGACTACATTTTAAAACTCAGAAGGCATGCTGGGTTCGCTGAAAATTGACCGCATTCCTGAAAAGCACGCAGCAAGCAAAACACGTTTTGATAACAACAGCTGCAAACCTATTTTCTCCGACAGAGACAGACTGGAAGGACACTCACGGTTATAGCAAACAAAGGAAATTTGGCATGTCAGCTACGACTCTCACCAACTTTTACAGATGCACCATAGAAAGCATTATTTCTGGTTGTATCACAGCTTGGTGTGGCTCCTGCTCTGCCCAACACCACAAGGAACTACAAAAGGTCACGAATGTAGTCTAATACATCATGCAAACCAGCCTCCCATCCATTGACTCTGTCTACACTTTCCACTGCCTCAGCAAGGCAGCCAGCATAATTGAGGACCCCATATGCCCCAGACATTCTCTCTTCCACCTTCTGCCATCGAGAAACAAATACAAAAGTCTGAGGTCAACGACTCAAGAATAGCTTCTTCCCTGCTGCCATCAGACTTTTGAATGGACCTAACTCACATTAAGTTGATCTTTCTCTACACACTAGCTATGACTGTAACACTACATTCTGCACTCTCTCATTTCCTTCTCTTTGAACGGCATGCTTTGTCTATATAGCGTGCAAGAAACAATACTTTTCACTGTATGTTAATACATGTGACAATAATAAATCAAATCAAATCAAATCATAATAATGAGATAAGAATTAAAATATAGTTTGGCATTGTGTGTTCAGGTTTCAGTTTGTTTTCAAGTTCAGTGTATCTCAGTACATGTTTTTTTGTAGGGGCTGAGAGTAAAGGCCAGTCCCAACTTTTCTCTTTTTTTCGCTTCTGTAATGGTAATTTTAAGTTTTTTTCAATAAAAGAAATCCATTGTACCAGTGCTGTTCTCGTCTATTCAAAGGAATGAATGGGCCCTACAAAAAGTCATACATTGTAAGGTGCTTGTTTATGTCCCATGTTTGTCTGTACATACATCCATCCATTGACTCCCATCCATTAACTCCACCTCCCGCTGCCTCATAAAAGCAGCCTGCATAATCAAGGACTTCACGCCCCCTGGACATACTCTCTTCCACCTGGTCATATTCACTACCCGACTGGGAAAGCATAGCCAGTGGAAGAAAGGGCACAACTGACGATGTTAGTGATCAGCCTCCGACAATTGGGAAATGGGGAGAGGGAGGCCACGATTGGCAAAGGCCAGAACGAACGAGAGTGGCAGCGAGTGGGCTTCCTTGAGTGGGCAGCAACTTTGCTCCTTCCGGCTCACAATAAATGCTTGAAAAGGGACACCTGACTTGTGGCGTTTCCGGCCTCCCTTTCCCTGACATCTTTGCTGGCCTCCGGTAAACCCAAGCAGCAGCAATGAATTTTAAGTCTGGAGCCCATTTTGCACTGTGTAAGCCCAATCTAAATACACTATTGTCTTCTTGTAATGACTTCAATCAGGCCATTGAAGTTGGCCTATTGGAATATGAATTCCCTGATTAAGGAGTCGATTGATGGGCCAATTAGGGAGTCTTTGCCTTATATTTAACCGGGCGTGTCAGTTCCTCTGGCACTCCCGAAGATAGACTGCTGACTGATAGCACTCTGTGCACTGCTGTTGGAATTATAAATAAAGGGATTCCGGTGAAGATACTTCTGACTCTGAAGACTTATTACACATCCCACATCTCTTCATCGATGCCTCGCTGTCTGTTGCCATTAAGGAAAGTGTTGGGCGTGGTGGAAGGGGGGGAATGAAAGCCTGTTCAATGAAATGAATGAAATCTTCAATCCTTTCTTTTCATCCAGCTTGGGAGTGGGCCAATAATGAGGCCTCTGTCCCCTCAACAGAAAAAGGCCCCAATCCCATGATTTGGTATGATGCTGCTTGCATTTCTGCGTGTGAATCTTCTCTGGAACCTCAAGAACTGGCAGCTGAATTCCCGCTGGAGAGGCCGGCAGCATAGCGCTGAGCAGGCCACTGTGCATGTGCCGATCTGTCAGCGCCGAGACCGGTGCATACGCAGGAACCCTGCACCGCCGGCCTCCCGATCGATGGCTAGCTCGATCGCTGACCAGTCCCGTGGTCCCGCAACGCTGCCCTTCCGATTCCACCCCCCCGCCCCCCCGCCCCGCCCCGCCCCCCCCACCCCCCCCCCCCCCCCCCCCCCCACCTGCCCGCCAGACCGCTGGTCATCCCGACAACTCCAGGCCGGGGATTAATAGTGCTATTTTTAAGCTTTATTCTCATGCAATCGTGTCAATAGAGTGAGATGAAGAAGGATAGGAGGAGGTCCGTGTAGAGCACAAAAACTGGCCTGGATCTCTGGGGCTGCATGGCCTATTTCTGCGCTGAAAATACTTTCAATGCTTAATAAACTGATTCATAATCTTGTTAATCATGTGGCTGATGTGGAGAATGAAAATACGGCATTGCTGCATTAGGATGCATCCATTTACACAGCAGGTTAGGGCTAGCTAGGTAAGGTGTAGACTAGAACCTTACTGTTGAACCAATTGGGGAGGCAGTGAAACAGTGGAATTATCAATGCATTTAGTGAAATAGGCCAACATGGATGGTATCCCTTCACCAGATTCCCTTTTATTTCCAAGTTCACAGAGTGTTACAAGTTCTGAGGTAGCATCCAGGGTGCTAGGAGGTCTGACACTCCCAGTTACATATACAGCAAGGGCTCCTTGATTGGGCAGGCAATAACAAGCTCAATCAGCGAGTTCATATTCTCAGAAGTCAACTTCAATGGCCTTGTTGAAGTCATTACAACTGACAAGCCAGAGACCAAGGGTAATGCTCTGGGGACCTGGATTCAAATCCCATCACGGCAGATAGTGGGATTTGAATTCAATAAAAAGCTGGAATTAAAAGTCAAATAATGAAACCATTGTCGACTGTTGTAAAAACCCATCTGGTTCGCTCATGTCCTTTGGGGAAGGAAATCTGTCATCCTTACCTGGTCTGGGTTACATGTGACTCCAGACCCACAGCAATGTCCTCTGAAATGCCCTCTGAAATGAAGGGCAGTTAGTTGAAGTTAAAGTTAAAAGTTTATTTATTAATCACAAGTAGGCTTACATTAACACTGTAATGAAATTACTGTGAAAATCCCCTAGTCGCCACACTCCAGCATCTGTTCGGGTAGACTGAGGGTCAATTAAGCATGGCTAATGCACCTAACCAGCACATCTTTCGGTCTGTGGGAGGAAACTGGAAGCACCCGGAGGAAACCCACTCAGACATGAGGAGAACGTGCAGACTCCGCACAGCCAGTGACCCAAGCCAGGGATCGAACACAGGTCCCTGTCGCTATGAGGCAGGTGCCACGGTGCCGCCTATGTGATGGGCAAATGCCCCCTGAAATGTCCTTGCTGTACATGGAGTATTGTGCACAGTTTTGTTCCCCTTATTTGAGGAAAGATGTAGTGGCATTGGAGGCAGTTCAGAGGAGGTTCACTGGATTGATTCCAGAGGCGGCACGGTAGCACAGTGGTTAGCACTGCTGCTTCACAGCTCCAGGGTCCCAGGTTCGATTCCCGGCTTGGGTCACTGTCTGTGTGGAGTTTGCACATTCTCCTCGTGTCTGCGTGGGTTTCCTCCGGGTGCTCCGGTTTCCTCCCACAGTCCAAAGATGTGCGGGTTAGGTTTATTGGCCAGGTTAAAAATTGCCCCTTAGAGTCCTGGGATGCGTAGGTTAGAGGGATTAGCGGGTAAATATGTGGAGATAGGGCCTGGGTGGGATTGTGGTCGGTGTAGACTCGATGGGCCGAATGGCCTCCTTCTGCACTGTAGGGTTTCTATGATTTCTATGAGATGAGGGGTTTGTCGTATGAAGAGAGATTGAACAGTTTAGGCCGATACTCTCTGGAATTTAGAAAAATGAGGCAAGATCAAATTGAGATATACAAGATGATAAAAAGTATAGATAAAGTAGATGTGGAGTGGATGCTTCCTCTTGTGGGGCATTCTAGGATGAGAGATCGTAGTCTTAGGATAAGGGGTAGCAAATTTAAAACAGAGTTGAGGAGAAACTAGTTCTCCTAGAGGGCTGTGAATCTGTGGAATTCACCAGCCCAAAGTGGAATTGATGCTGGGATAGTGAGTAAATTTAAGGAGGAGTTAGACAGATTTTTAATTGGCAATGGGTTATGGGGAGAAGGCAGGAAAATGGGGATGAGGAGCATATCAGCCATGATCGAATGGCGGAGCAGACTCGATGGGCCGAATGGCCTAGCTCTGCTCCTATATCTTATAGAAATGGAGGGCAGTTAGGTATGGGAAATAAATGCTAGCCCAGCCAGCGATGCCCACATCCCGTCACAATGAATAAATAGAAAAAAAACTAAGGCTTGCTACAGTTATCTCAAAATACTTGCTGCTGACATTGAGTGGAATAAACAGAAGGCAGCACTGTTGCTCAGCTCTGCAATCCCCCACTTTGATCAACACGCAAATGACAGGGCTTCAACTGATACAAATTCCCAACTGCACCTTAATCCCCCACCACCCTCCTCCATTCAAATCACAATCATTGTTATTCTCCAGCCTACTCACTTGTAGTGCATTATCTTGCGAGTCTTCAAACCTGCTTTTGTTAATGCATTTCACTGTGGGGATATTAACGGCAATAATTCTCCTCTCTGTTCATCTCTATTCAAAGCTCCCTTATTTAATTTGAATATGTGGTCACACTGGAGTTAGATCAGCAACATTTTTGTTCCCATTCTGTACGACAATCCTCCACGGCTGCTCAGAAAAGACCAATTTATTTTGTATAATGAGAACGAAGCAGTTGAATTTTCTCTTTTAAAAAGAGCTAGTTAATGTACATGTCCACCGGTCTTGTTTCTTTCATTCTCGGTTATGGATGCCGCTGGCCTATTTCTCATCCCCAGTTATTCCAAGAGGTGTACCTCTCTTGCTAGGCCACTTCAGAGAGCAGCCAAGAGTCAGCTACATCAGGGGGAAACTGGAGTCATATATCGGCCAGACTGGGTAAGCATGGCAACTCCATCATCACTCAAAGCTCATTTTTCCGTAGGGTTCATTAGGTTTGGGACCAGGGCACAGTATATTTCTGAGTTGTTCCTGAGATGCTATCCCAGTTGAGATCAGCTATCTCAATGGATGCGTGGTCCAAATGGTTAACGCACTAAACTTGCTTACATTTTCATAGAATCATAGAATCATACAGTGCAGAAGATGCCCTTCAGCCCATCAAGTCTGCACTGACACGTGAGAAACACCTGAACTCCCACCTAATCCCATTTATCGGTACTTGGTCCTTGATAGTTATCAAAAGAAAAAATGCTGGAAAATCTCAGCAGGTCTGGCAGCATCTGTAAGGAGAGAAAAGAGCTGATGTTTCGAGTCCAGATGACCCTTTGTCAAAGCCCTTGAATGTTATGACGTGCCAAGTGTTCATCCAGGTACTTTTTAAAGGATGTGAGACAACCCACCTCCACCACCCTCCCAGGCAGTGCATTCCAGACCATCACCACCCGCTGGGTAAAAACGTATTTCTTCATATCCACCTGAACCTTCTGCCTCTCACCTTGAACCCTCATGACTGACTCTTCAACTAAGGCGAACAGCTGCTCCCTATCCACTCTGTCCATGCCCCTCATAATCTTGTACACCTC
>NW_027594174.1:0-21037 GCF_964213995.1 Mustelus asterias | reverse complement strand
CTCCCCCCTCCCCGTCCCCCTCCTCCCCGTCCCCCTCCTCCCCCCTCCCCCTCCTCCCCGTCCCCCTCCTCCCCCCTCCCCCTCCTCCCCCCTCCTCAGAGACTCCAGATAACAGTAACACCTGTAAAAACCCAGAGGCTTCAGGAACAGAGACACCTGTAAAACCCCAGAGACTTCAGGTAACAGTGACACCTGTAAAACCCAGAAACATCAGGGAACAGTGACACCTGTAAAACGCAGAGGAATCAGAAAACAGTGACACCTGTAAAACCCAGAGACTCCAGATAACAGTAACACCTGTAAAACCAAACGACTCCAGGTAACAGTGACACCTGTAAAACCCAGAGATTCCAGGAACAGTGACACCTGTAAAACCCAGAGCTCCAGGAACAGTGACACCTGTAAAACCCAGAAACATCAGGTAACCGTGACAGCTGTAAAACCCAGCAGATCCAGGTAACAGTGACACTTGTAAAACCCAGTCACTCCAGGAACACTGACACCTGTAAAACAAAGAGGCTCCAGGCAAAAGAGAAACTTGTAAAAACCAGAGGCATTAGGGTAACAGTGGCACATGTACAACCCAGAGGCGTCAGGTATCTGTAACACCCGTAAAACGCAGAGGTTCCAGATAACAGAGACACCTGTAAAACGCAGAGTCTTCTGGAACAGTGACACCTGTAAAACCCCAGAGACTTCAGGTAACAGTGACACCTGTAAAACCCAGAAACATCAGGGAACAGTGACACCTGTAAAACGCAGAGGAATCAGAAAACAGTGACACCTGTAAAACCCAGAGACTCCAGATAACAGTAACACCTGTAAAACCAAACGACTCCAGGTACAGTGACACCTGTAAAACTCAGAGGCTCCAGGTAACAGTGACACCTGTAAAACCCAGAGATTCCAGGAACAGTGACACCTGTAAAACCCAGAGATTCCAGGAACAGTGACACCTGTAAAACCCAGAGGCTCCAGGTAACTGTGACACCTGTAAAATCCAAAGACTTCAGGTAACAATGACACCTGTAAAACCCAGAAACATCAGGTAGCCAGATAGCTGTAAAACTCAGCGGCTCCAGGTAACAGTGACACTTGTCAAATCCAGACACTCCAGGAACAGTGACAACTGTAAAACACAGAGGGTCCAGGCAAAAGAGAAACCTGTAAAACCCAGAGGCATCAGGTAACAGTGGCACATGTACAACCCAGAGGCGTCAGGTAACAGTGACACCTGTAAAACTCAGAGGTTCCAGGTAACAGAGACACCTCTAAAACCCAGAGCCATCAGGTAACAGTGACACCTGTAAAACGCCAAAAGGTTTTGGAACAGTGACACCTGTAAAATCCAGAGGTATCAGAACAGTGACACAGGTAAAACACAGAGGCTCCAGATAACAGTGACACCTGTAAAACCCAGAAACATCAGGGAACAGAGACACCTGCAAAAACCCAGAAGCATCAGGTAACAGTGACACCTGTAAAACCCTGTGGCTCCAGGTAACAGTGACGCTCGTGAAACCCAAACACTCCAGGGACAGTGACACCTGTAAAACATAGAGACTCCAGGTAACAGTGGCAACTGTAAACCCAGAGACTCCAGGCAAAAGAGAAACCTGTAAAAGCCAGAGGCTCCAGGTAACAGTGAGACCTGTAAAACCTCAGTGACTCCAAGTAACAGTGACACCTACAGAACCTAGACATATTGGGTAACAGTGACACCTGTAAAACCCAGAGTGATCGGATAACAGTGACACCTGTAAAACCCCAGGGTGATCGGATAACAGTGTCACCTGTAAAACCCCAGAGACTTCAGGTAACAGTGAGACCTGTAAAACACAGACACTCCAGGTACAGTCACACCTGTAAAACACAGAGGTGCCAGGTAACAGTGGCACCTGTTAACCCAGAGACTCCAAGCAAAAGAGAAACCTGTAAAACCCAGAGGCATCAGGTAACAGTGGCACATATACTCACCATGGACTACTCTCCGGAATCGGTTGCATTCTTGGACACACGCATCTCCATTAAGGACGGTCACCTCAGCACCTCACTGTACTGCAAGCCCACGGATAACCTCATGATGCTCCACTTCTCCAGCTTCCACCCTAAACACGTTAAAGAAGCCATCCCCTACGGACAAGCCCTCCGAATACACAGGATCTGCTCGGATGAGGAGGATCGCAACAGACACCTCCAGATGCTGAAAGATGCCCTCATAAGAACAGGATATGGCGCTCGACTCATCGATCAACAGTTCCGACACGCCACAGCGAAAAACCGCACCGACCTCCTCAGAAGACAAACACGGGACACGGTGGACAGAGTACCCTTCGTCGTCCAGTACTTCCCCGGAGCGGAGAAGCTACGGCATCTCCTCCGGAGCCTTCAACATGTCATTGATGAAGACGAACATCTCGCCAAGGCCATCCCCACACCCCCACTTCTTGCCTTCAAACAACCACGCAACCTCAAACAGACCATTGTCCGCAGCAAACTACCCAGCCTTCAGGAGAACAGTGACCACGACACCACACAACCCTGCCACAGCAACCTCTGCAAGACGTGCCGGATCATCGACACGGATGCCATCATCTCACGTGAGAACACTATCTACCAGGTACACGGTACCTACTCTTGCAACTCGGCCAACATTGTCTACCTGATACGCTGCAAGAAAGGATGTCCCGAGGCATGGTACATTGGGGAAACCATGCAGACGCTACGACAACGGATGAATGAACACCACTCGACAATCACCAGGCAAGACTGTTCTCTTCCTGTGGGGGAGCACTTCAGCAGTCACGGACATTCAGCCTTGGATCTTCAGGTAAGCGTTCTCCAAGGCGGCCTTCACGACACACGACAGCGCAGAGTCGCTGAGCAGAAACTGATAGCCAAGTTCTGCACACATGAGGACGGCCTAAATCGGGATGTTGGATTTATGTCACATTATCAGTAACCCCCACGGCTTTCCCCCTGATCTTGCAGAATCTCACTAGCTGTTCTGTCTGGAGACAATACACATCTCTTTGACCTGTGTTGAATGCTCCCTCCACCCACATTGTCTGTACCTTTAAGACCTGGCTGGCTGTAGAGATTTGCATTCTAATTAGTATTCTGTAACCTGATTTCTGTGTCTGTGCACTGCTGGAGAACAGATATCCACTCCATCTGACGAAGGAGCATTGCTCCAAAAGCTTATGGTATTTGCTCCCAAATAAACCTGTTGGACTTTAACCTGGTGTTGTGAGACTTCTTACTGGGGAGCACTTCAGCAGTCACGGGCATTCAGCCTTGGATCTTCAGGTAAGCGTTCTCCAAGGCGGCCTTCACGACACACGACAGCGCAGAGTCGCTGAGCAGAAACTGATAGCCAAGTTCCGCACACATGAGGACGGTCTAAACCGGGATGTTGGATTTATGTCACATTATCAGTAACCCCCACAGCTTGCCTCCTGGACTTGCAGAATCTTACTAGCTGTTCAGTCTGGAGACAACACACATCTCTTTAACCTGTGTTTAATGTTCCCTCCACCCACATTGTCTGTACCTTTAAGACCTGGCTGGCTGTAGGATTCGCATTCTAATCAGTATTCTGCAACTTGATTTTGTGTCTGTTTGCACTGTTTGAGAGCACATTTCCACTCCATCTGACGAAGGAGCAGTGCTCCGAAAGCTTATGGTATTTGCTACCAAATAAACCTGTTGGACTTTAACCTGGTGTTGTGAGACTTCTTAACATATACAACCCACAGGCATCAGGTCTCTGAAACACCTGTAAAACCCAGAGGCTTCAGGTAACAGTGTTGTACCTGTTAATTCTCAGATACTTTCGACCAGTTTGCTTACTCCAAGGTTTTACCCCGGTGCCCTTATTTGCAAGATGGATAAAGGACAAACACAAGTAAAGATTCAACAAGTTTATTAATAATAACACTATTAACCCTTAAATTACCCACATATAACAAGAAGATACCCCAGATTCAAGTATACTACCCGCAAAGATAGTTTGGTTAAAACTGCAGACTCGATTCTCTGAGTCCCTTTGGCCCGTCGTCATGAAGGTGAGTCTCGATGGCAGCTTCTTCCTTCCTTCCTTCTCTAGTCCGTCTTCCGAATGGTCAAGGTCGCCTCCCTCGTCGAGTCTTCGCTGCTGTGTTTCTCACAGTGTGTCCCTTTATCCCTCAGCCTGCTTGCCTTTCCAGAAACTTCTCTGGCTTCCGGCCAATGAGGTCCCAGGAGGGGGTTCCAATACCCAGTGGGTTTCTTGATGTCTACCTGACAGGACACCAGGGTCCGCCCCCAGGTGTCCCATCTCCCAGGAACTTTCGGTGACGGAAAGTCTGGCCCAATCTGGGCTTCTAACAATAGGCCGGTGCATTTCAATGAGGTGCAATGATCTCCTGCTAAGTATCAGTAGAGTGCAACGACCTTTGATGGGTGGTTGATGGGTCAGGCCCAGACACGTTTGACAATTGGCCTGCCTGAGGTTTGACTGTGTTTGATTTTAATATGCCCAATCCTTTCATTTAGGAAGTTAGCTCGCAAACAGAGAAGGGTTATAGACGGTGCAAGAGGGAGGATGGACAGGGGATAGAGAAGGGGAGAGCTCAGACCAAAGGATTGAGATGTGTTTACTTTAATGCCAGGAGTACAGTGAATAAAGGGGATGAGCTCAGAGCGTGGATCGATGCCTGGAAGTGCGATGTGGGGCCATTACGGAGACTTGGATGTCTCAGGGACAGGACTGGATACTACAGGTGCCAGGATTCAGATGTTTCAGGAAGGACAGGGAGGGAGGCAAGAGAGGGGGTGGAGTGGCACTGCTGATCAGGGATAGTGTCACAGCTGTAGAGAAGGTGTATACTGTGGAGGGATTGTCTACAGAGTCACTGTGGGTGGAAGTTCGGAGTGGGAAGGGGTTGATCACTTTGCTGGGAGTTTTCTATAGGCCGCCCAATAGTGACAGGGAGGTGGAGGAGCAGATAGGGAAACAGATCCTGGAGAGTTGCAATAATAGCAGAGTTGTTGTGATGGGAGACTTTAATTTCCCAAACATAGATTGGAATATCCCTAGGGTAAGGGGATTGGATGGGGAGGAGTTCGTTAGGTGTGTTCAGGAGGGTTTCCTCACACAGCATGTGGACAAGCCTACAAGAGGAGAGGCTGTACTTGATCTGATACTGACCAATGAGCCTGGACACGTGTCAGATCTCTCAGTGGGAGAGCATCTTGGGGATAGCGATCATAACTCTATCTCCTTTATGCTTGCATTGGAAAAAGAGAGGATCAGGCAAGCTAGGAAAGCGTTTATATGGAGTAAGGGGAAATATGAAGAATAAGGCAGCAAATTAGAGGAGTAAATTGGAAGGAGGTATTCTCGGGGAAATGTACTGAAGAGAGGTGGCAGTTTTTCAAAGAATGTCTGTCTAGAGTTCTACAGGACAATGTTCCGAGCAGACAGGGAGGAGTTGGTAGGTTAAAGGAACCGTGGTGCACGAAAGCTGTGCGGGACCTAGTCGAGAAGAAAAGGAAAGCACACAAAAGGTTCAGAGAGCTTGGCGAAGATAGGGATCTAGATGAGTATACGGCTTGTTGGAAGGGCCTAAAGAAGGAAATTAGGAGAGCCAGAAGGGGTCATGAGAAGGCCTTGGCAAGTAGAATTAAAGAAAACCCTAAGGCGTTCTATAAATATGTGAAGAGTAAAAGGATGAGACGTGAAGGAATAGGGCCTATAAAAGGTGAAGGCGGGAAAATCAGTATGGGAACCAGTAGAAATGGCAGAGGTGCTTAATGAGTATTTTGCCTCGGTTTTCACAGAGGAGAAGGACCTGGGTGGATGTACTGTGGGCTTGCGGGGGACTGAAATGATTGAGTATGTGGACTTTAACAAAGAGGTTGTGCTGGAATCTTTGAATGGCATCAAGATAGATAAGTCGTCGGGTCCGGATAGGATGTACCCCAGGTTACTGTGGGAGGCGAGGGAAGAGATTGCAGAACCTCTGGCGATGATCTTTGCGTCGTCGATGGAGACGGGAGAGGCGCCAGAGGATTGGAGGATTGTGGATGTGGTTCCTATTTTCAAGAAGGGGAATATGGATAGCCCAGGAAATTACCGACCGGTGAGTCTAACCTCAGTGGTTGGTAAGCTGATGGAGAAGATCCTGAGGGACAAGATTTATGAGCATTTGGAGAGGTTTAGTATGCTCAAGAATACTCAGCATGGCTTTGTCAAAGGCAGATCGTGCCTTATGAGCCTGGTGGAGGTCTTCGAAAATGTGACTAAATACATTGACAAAGGGAAAGCGGTAGATGTGGTTTATATGGATTTTAGCAAGGCATTCGATAAGGTCCCCCATGCAAGGCTTCTAGAAAAAGTGAGAGGGCATGGGATCCAAGGGGCTGCTGCCCTGTGGATCCAGAACTGGCTTGCCCAAAGAAGGCAGAGAGTGGGTATAGATGGGTCTTTTTCTAAATGGAGGTCGGTCACCAGTGGTATGCCCCAGGGATCTGTTCTGGGACCCTTGCTGTTTGTCATTTTCATAAATGACCTGGATGAGGAAGTGGAGGGATGGGTTGGTAAGTTTGCTGACGACACGAAGGTTGGTGGGGTTGTGGATAGTCTGGAGGGATGTCAGAAGCTACAGAGAGACATAGGTAGGATGCAAGACTGGGCGGAGAAGTGGCAGATGGACTTCAACCCAGATAAATGCGTAGTGGTCCATTTTGGCAGGTCAAATGGGATGAAGGAGTACAATATAAAGGGAAAGACTCTTAGTACTGTGGAGGATCAGAAGGACCTTGGGGTCCGGGTCCATAGGACTCTAAAATCGGCCCCGCAGGTGGAGGAGGTTGTTAAGAAGGCGTATGGTGTGCTGGCCTTTATCAATCGAGGGATTGAGTTTAGGAGTCCGGGGATAATGATGCAGCTATATAAGACCCTCGTCAGACCCCACTTGGAGTACTGTGCTCAGTTCTGGTCACCTCATTACAGGAAGGATGTGGAAAAGATTGAAAGGGTGCAGAGGCGATTTACAAGGATGTTGCCTGGATTGAGTGGCATGCCTTATGAGGATAGGCTGAGGGAGCTCGGTCTTTTCTCCTTGGAGAGACGTAGGATAAGAGGAGACCTAATAGAAGTATATAAGATGTTGAGAGGCATAGATCGGGTGGACTCCCAGAGGCTTTTTCCCAGGGTGGAAATGGCTGCTACGAGAGGACACAGGTTTAAGGTGCTGAGGGGTAGGTACAGGGGAAATGTTAGGGGGAAGTTTTTCACACAGAGGGTGGTGGGCGAGTGGAATTGGCTGCCGTCAGTGGTGGTGGAGGCAAACTCAATAGGGTCTTTTAAGAGACTCCTGGATGAGTACATGGGATTTAATAGGATGGAGGGTTATAGGTAGGTCTAAAAGGTAGGGATATGTTCGGCACAACTTGTGGGGCCGAAGGGCCTGTTTTGTGCTGTAGTTTTCTATGTTCTATGTTCTATATCCAATTTTATCAGCCTTAAAACTAGACCCTGTTTATTTCACCACCAGAGACACCTGTAAAACCCAGAGACTTCAGGAATAGTGACACCTGTAAAACCCGGAGGCTCCAGGTAACAGTGACACCTGTAAAACCCAAAGCCATCAGGTAACAGTGACACCTGTAAAACCCCAGAGACCTCTGGAACAGTGACACCTGTAAAACCCCAGAGACCTCTGGAACAGTGAACACCTGTAAAACCCCAGAGACCTCTGGAACAGTGACACTTGTAAAATCCAGAGGCATCAGGTAACAGTGACACAGGTAAAACACAGAGGTTGGAGATAACAGTGTAACCTGTGAAACCCAGAAACATCAGGGAACAAAGACACCAGTAAAACCAAGAAACTGCAGGTAACTGCAACATCTTAAAACCCAGACGCTGGTAACCTGTAAAACATGGAGACTTCAGGTAACAGTGACACCTGTAAACCCAGAAACATTAGGTAACAGTGACACCTGTAAAACACCGAGGCTTCAGGTAACAGTGGCACCTGTAAAACACCGAGGCTCCAGGTAACAGTGGCACCTGTAATACACCGAGGCTCCAGGTAACAGTGGCACCTGTAAAACACCGAGGCTCCAGGTAACAGTGGCACCTGTAAAACACCGAGGCTCCAGATAACAGTGGCACCTGTAAAACACCGAGGCTCCAGGTAACAGTGGCACCTATAAACCCAAACACTCCAGGCAAAAGAGAAACCTGAAAATCCCAGAGGCATCAGGTGACAGTGGTACATGTACAACCAGAGGCATCAGCTATCTGTGACACCTGTAAAACTCAGAGGTTTCAGGTAACAGAGACACCTGTAAAACCCAGAGACTCCAGGAACAGAGACACCTGTAAAACCCAGAGACTCCAGGAACAGTGACATCTGTAAAACCCAGAGACTCCAGGAACAGTGACACCTGTAAAATCCAGAGGCTCCAAGAACAGTGACACCTGTAAAACCCCAGTGACTCCAAGTAACAGTGACACCTGCAAAACCCAGACGTATCGGGTAACAGTGACACCTGTAAAAACCAGACACTCCAGGAACAGTGACACCTGTAAAACCCAGAGGTCCCAGGTAACAGAGACACCTGTAAAACCCAGAGACTTAAGGAATATTGACACCTGTAAAACCCAGAGTCTCCAGGTGTCAATGTTCCTGAAGTCTCTGGGTTTTGCAGGTCTCTTCTACCTGGAACCTACAATGACAACTGTAAAACCCAGACGCACCAGGTAAGTCACACCTGTAAAATCCAGAAAGTTCAGGTAGCAGTGACACCTGTAAAATCCAGATACTCCAGAAGTGTCACGTGTAAAACACAGAGGCTGCAGCTAACAGTGGCATCTGTAAACCCAGAGACTCCAGGCAAAAGGGAAACCTGTACAACCCAGAGGATTCAGGTATTTGTGACACCTGTAAAACCCAGAGGCTTCAAGTAACAGTGACACCTGAAAAACTCAGAGGCTCCAGGTAACAGAGAGACCTGTAAAACCCAGAGGGTCCAGATAACAGTGACACCTGTAAAATCCAGAAACATCAGGTAACAGTGACACGTGTAAAACCCAGAGGCAACAGGTAACAGTGACACCTGTAAAACGCAGAGGCCCCAGGTAACAGTGACACCTGTGAAACCCAGAAACATCAGGTAACAGTGACACCTGTAAAACACCGAGGCTCCAGGTAACAGTGACACCTATAAAACACCGAGGCTCCAGGTAACAGTGACACCTGTAAAACGCAAAGATTCCAGATAACAGTGACAGCTGTAAAACCCAAATACTCCAGGAATAGTGACACCTGTAAAACCCAAAGACTCCAGGAACAGTGACATCTGTAAAACCCAGAGGCATCAGGTAACAGTGACACCTGTAAAACCCACAGGTTCCAGGTCACAGTGACACTTGTAAAGCCCAGACACTCCAGGAACAGTGACACCTGTAAACCTCCCGGAACAGTGACACCTGTAAAACCCCAGTGACTCCAAGTAACAGTGACACCTGCAAAACCCAGACGTATCGGGTAACAGTGACACCTGTAAAAACCAGACACTCCAGGAACAGTGACACCTGTAAAACACAGAGGCTCCAGGTAACAGTGACACCTGTAAAAACCTGACACTCCAGGAACAGTGACACCTGTAAAACACAGAGGCTCCAGGTAACAGTTACACTTGTAAAACCCAGACAGTCCAGGAACAGTGACACCAGTAAAACACAAAGGCTCCAGATAACAGTGGCACCTGTAAACCCAGGGACTGCAGGCAAAAGAGAAACCTGTAAAAGCCAGAGGCATCACGTAACAGTGGCACAAGTACAACCCATAGGCATCACGTAACAGTGGCACAGGTACAACCCATAGGCATCATGTAACAGTGGCACAGGTACAACCCATAGACATCAGGTATCTGTGACAGCTGGAAAATTGAGTTTGTGTCTCTGTATGCCATGTTTGTGAGCAGATCTCCCACTTCACCTGATGAAGGAGCAGCGCTCCGAAAGCTAGTGGCGTTTGCTACCAAATAAACCTGTTGGACTTTAACCTGGTGTTGTTAGACTTCTTACAGCTGTAAAACTCAGAGGTTCTGAGTAACAGAGATACCTGTAAAACCAAGAGACTTCAGGAACATTGACACCTGTAAAACCAAGAATCTCCAGGTGTCAATGTTCCTGAAGTCTCTGGGTTTTACAGGTTTCTCTCTTACCTAGAACTTACAGTGACACCTGTAAAACCCAGACGCACCAGGTACCTGTGACACCCATAAAATCCAGAAAGTTCAGCTAACAGTGGCATCTGTAAACCCAGAGACTCTAGGCAAAAGGGAAACCTGTACAATCCAGAGGAATCGGGTATTTATGACATCTGTAAAACCCAGAGGCTTCAAGTAACAGTGACACCTGAAAAACTCAGAGGTTCCAGGTAACAGAGAGACCTGTAAAACCCAGAGACTCCAGGAACAGTGACACCTGTAAAACTCAGAGGCTCCAGGTAGCAGTGACACCTGTAAAATCCAGAAACATCAGGTAACAGTGACACCTGTAAAAGCCAAAGGAAATAGGTAACAGTGACACCTGTAAAACCCAGAGACTTCAGGTAACCGTGACAGCTGTAAAACCCAGCGGCTCCAGTTAACAGTGAGACTTGTCAAACCCAGACACTCCAGGAACAGTGACACCTGTAAATCACAGAGGCTCCAGGCAAAAGAGAAACCTGTAAAACCCACAGGCATCAAGTAACAGTGGCACATGTACAACCCAGAGGCATCAGGTAACAGTGGCACCTGTAAAACTCAGAGGTTCCAGATAAAAGAGACACCTGTAAAACCCAGGGACATCAGGAACAGCGACAGGAACAGAGAGTGGTTGTGGAGGATTGCTTCTCTGAGTGGAGGCCTGTGACTAGTGGTGTGCATGATGTGGAGATGCCGGCGTTGGACTGCCGCAGGGATCGGTGTTGGGTCCATTGTTGTTTGTCATCTATATCAATGATCTGGATGATAATGTGGTAAGTTGGATCAGCAAGTTTGCTGATGATACAAAGATTGGAGGTGTAGTGGACAGTGAGGAAGGTTTTCAAAGCTTGCAGAGGGATTTGTACCAACTAGAAAAATGGGCTGAAAAATGGCAAATGGAATTTAACGCAGACAAGTGTGAGATATTGCACATTGGAAGGACAAACCAAAGTAGAACGTACAGGGTAAATGGTAGGACTCTGAAGAGTGCAGTTGAACAGAGGGATCTGGGAATACAGGTACAGAATTCCCTAAAAGTGACGTCACAGGTTAATAGGGTCGTAAAGAGTGCCTTTGGTATATTGGCCTTTATAAATCGGAGTATTGAGTATAAAAGTTGGAGTGTTATGGTAAGGTTATATAAGGCATTGGTGAAGCCGAATTTGGAGTATTGTGTACAGTTTTGGTCACCTAGTTACAGGAAGGATGTAAATAAGGTTGAAAGAGTGCAGACAAGGTTCACAAGGATGTTGCCGGGACTTGAGAAGCTGAGTTACAGAGAGAGATTGAATAGGTTGGGACTTTATTCCCTGGAGCGTAGAAGATTGAGGGGAGATTTGATAGAGGTGTATAAGATTTTGATGGGTATAGATAGAGTGAATGCAAGCAGGCTTTTTCCGCTGAGGCTAGGGGAGAAAAAAACCAGAGGGCATGGGTTAAGGGTGAAAGGAGAAAAGTTTAAAGGGAATATTAGGGGGGGCTTCTTCACGCAGAGAGTGGTGGGAGTGTGGAATGAGCTGCCGGATAAAGTGGTAAATGCGGGGTCACTTTTAACATTTAAGAAAAACTTGGACGGGTTCATGGATGAGAGGGGTGTGGAGGGATATGGTCCAAGTGCAGGTCAGTGGGACTGGGCAAAAAATGGTTCGGCACAGACAAGAAGGGCCAAAAGGCCTGTTTCTGAGCTGTAGTTTTCTATGGTTCTATGACACCTGTAAAACCCAGAGTCTCCAGGCGTCAATGTTCCTGAAGTCTCTGGATTTTACAGGTGTCTCTGTTACCTGGAACCTACAGTGACACCTGTAAAACCCAGATGCACCAGGTAACAGTGACACCTGTAAAATCCAGAAAGTTCAGGTAACAGTGACACCTGTAAAACCCAGAAACATCAGCTAACAGTGACACCTGTAAAACCCAGATATTCCAGAAGCGTCACCTGTAAAACACAGAGGCTACAGCTAACAGTGGTATCTGTAAACCCAGAGATTCCAGGCAAAAGGGAAACCTGTACAACCCAGAGGAATCACGTATTTTACAAGTGTCATTGTTACCTGGAGTCCAAAGATGTGCGGGTTAGGTTGATTGGCCAGGTTAAAAATTGCCCCTTAGAGTCCTGAGATGCGTAGGTTAGAGGGATTAGTGGGTAAATATGTGGGGGTAGGACCTGGGTGGGATTGTGGTCGGTGCAGACTCGATGGGCCGAATGGCCTCCTTCTGCACTGTAGGGTTTCTATGATTTCTATGATTCTATGATTTGTGACACCTGTAAAACCCAAAGGCTTCAAGTAACAGTGACACCTGAAAAACTCAGAGGTTCCAGGTAACAGAGAGACCTGTAAAACCCAGAGACTCCAGGAACAGTGACACCTGTAAACCACAGAGGCTCCAGGTAACAGTGACACCTGTAAAACCCAGAGTCTCCAGGTAACAGTGACACCTGTAAATCCTAGAGACAACAGGTATCTGTGACACCTGTGAAACCCAGAGGCCCCAGGTAACAGTGACACCTGTAAAACCCAGAGTCTCCAGGTAACAGTGACACCTGTAAATCCTAGAGACAACAGGTATCTGTGACACCTGTGAAACCCAGAGGCCCCAGGTAACAGTGACACCTGTAAAACCCAGAAACATCAGGTAACAGTGGCACATGTACAACCCAGAGGCATCAGGTAACAGTGGCACAGGTCAAACACAGAGGCTCCAGATAACAGTGACACCTGTAAAACCCAGAAACATCAAGGAACAGAGACACCTGTAAAACCCAGAAACTACAGGAAACTGCAACACCTGTAAAACCCAGACGCTTCAGGTAACAGTGACACCTGTAAAATCCAGAGGTTCCAGGTAACAGTGACACCAGTAAAACCCAGTGGCTCCAGGTCACAATGACACTTGTAAAATCCAGACACTCCAGGAACAGTGACACCTGTAAAACACAGAGGCTCCTGGTAACAGTGGCACCTGTAACACCCAGAGGCATCAGGTAACTGTGACACCTGTAAAACCCAGAAACATCAGGTAACAGTGACACCTGTAAAACTCAGAAACATCAGGGTTTCTGATGTGACACCTGTAAAACCCGGTGGCTCCAGGTAGTAGTGACACTTGTAAAACCCAGACACTCCAGGAATAGTGATACCTGTAAAACCCAGAAACATCAGGTAACCGTGACAGCTGTAAAACCCAGCGGCTCCAGGTAACAGTGACACTTGAAAACCCAGACACTCCAGGAACAGTGACACCTGTAAAACACAGAGGCTCCAGGCAAAAGAGAAACCTGTAAAACACAGAGCCATCAGGTAACAGTGACACCAGTAAAACCCCAGGGACCTCTGGAACAGTGACACCTATAAAATCCAGAGGCATCAGGTAACAGTGACACAGATAAAACACAGAGGTTGGCGATAACAGTGTAACCTGTAAAACCCAGAAACATCAGGGAACAAAGACACTGGTAAAACCAAGAAACTGCAGGTAACTGCAACATCTTAAAACCCAGATGTCCAGGTAACAGTGACACCTGTAAAATCCAGAAAGTTCAGGTAACTGCGACACCTGCAAAACATGGAGACTTCAGGTAACAGTGACACCTGTAAAACCCAAAGACTCCAGGCAAAAGAGAAACCTGAAAATCCCAGAGGCATCAGGTGACAGTGGTACATGTACAACTCAGAAGCATCAGCTATCTGTGACACCTGTAAAAGTGATGATGTGGAGATGCCGGTGTTGGACTGGGGTAAACACAGTAAGAAGTTTAACAACACCAGGTTAAAGTCCAACAGGTTTATTTGGTAGCACCTGAAGAAGGGGCTCAGAGCCTCGAAAGCTTGTGTGGCTTTTGCTACCAAATAAACCTGTTGGACTTTAACCTGGTGTTGTTAAACTTCTTACACCTGTAAAACCCAGAGTCTCCAGGTAACAGTGACACCTGTAAATCCTAGAGACAACAAGTATCTGTGACACCTATGAAAGTGGAGATGCCGGCGTTGGACTGGGGTAAACACAGTAAGAAGTTTAACAACACCAGGTTAAAGTCCAACAGGTTTATTTGGTAGCAAAAGCCACACTTTTGGCTTTTGTGTGGCTTTTGCTGTAAAATTTTGTGTGGCTTTTGCTACCAAATAAACCTGTTGGACTTTAACCTGGTGTTGTTAAACTTCTTACTGTGTTTACACCTATGAAACCCAGAGGCCCCAGGTAACTGCGACACCTGTAAAACCCAGAGACTCCAGGAACAATGATACCGGTAAAACCCAGAAACAACAGGTAATAAACATAGACTCCAGGGAACAGTGACACCTGTAAAACCCAGAAACTACAGGTAACAAACATAGACTCCAGGTTACAGTGACACCTGTAAAACCCAGAAGCTCCAGGGAACTGTGAGGCTTGTCGAGTCTGTTCTGCTGGTAAATTTCCCGTGCCTGCCGCATGAAGATTTACTATCTTTCGTGGTGTGATTCGAGCTAGAGACTTCCAGCATTGCCGCCGTTTGCGGGCAGTATCACTGAGCACTGAACTGTTCAGTGAGCTGTATCACAGGACTCTCGGAGAATCAGTGTCAATGTGCAAACTCCATGCAGGAATTGATCGCGGGTCGCTGGCGCTGTGAGGCAGTGGTGCTAACCACTCCATGTGCTGGGAACTCGGAAGCTTCAGGAGGCTGATTCTTGAATCCCAACTGGCCTCAGAAATATTTATCAGCCTTACTGATCTCTCCCATTCCATGTGCTGGAATGACTGGGATCAGGCCGGTGTTCCACAGGCCATTGCGATCTCACAGGGGCAAACTCAACACACTCTGCCTCCTCTCCCAATATTATGCAGATTGCTGAGACGTGATGAGATCAGTGTCGGCGTGGGCAGGTTGATGAGCGTGATGAGATCGGTGTCACGTGCGGATGTTAATGAGCGTGATGAGATCGATGTCGACGTGCGGATGTTAATGAGCGTGATGAGATCGGTGTCGACGTGCGCATGTTAATGAACGTGATGAGGTGGCCTTCGCCGCCATCTTGCTTGTTTGTGTCCGGTTTCCAGGCGGTTGGCAGCGAGCGTTTCGTTACCCGCTGACCGAGTGAGTGAGGCCGGGGACTCGGGCAGAGCCCTGCAGCCCTGCCCAGCGCAGCACAGCACGGCACGGTGAGAGCATGAGAGAGGGACGGGAAAGGTGGGATTCTCGCTCATCCTGGTCTGCCTGATGGAGGAGTCGGTTTCGGTGAGACCGGCCGAATCGGTGCCGGGCTTCAGGGAGCGGAGAGGGCCCGTGAGGGTGCGCCCGGGAAGCCCTCAACCCCCGGGCTCAACCCCGCCCCGCCCCCTCTCCCCCCAATCAAACCCACCCTTCACCCCGACATCCCCCAGTCTCCACGCCGACATCCCCCCACCCTTCACCCCCACATCCCCCACCCTTCACCCCCACATCCCCCACCCCTCGCCCCCACATCCCCCCACCTTCGCCCCACCTTCGCCCCCACGTCCCCCCACCTTCGCCCCCACGTCCCCCCACCTTCGCCCCCACGTCCCCCCACCTTCGCCCCCACGTCCCCCCACCTTCGCCCCCACGTCCCCCCACCTTCGCCCCCACGTCCCCCCACCTTCGCCCCCACGTCCCCCCACCTTCGCCCCCACGTCCCCCCACCTTCGCCCCCACGTCCCCCCACCTTCGCCCCCACGTCCCCCCACCTTCGCCCCCACGTCCCCCCACCTTCGCCCCCACGTCCCCCCACCTTCGCCCCCACGTCCCCCCACCTTCGCCCCCACGTCCCCCCACCTTCGCCCCCACGTCTCCCCACCTTCGCCCCCACGTCCCCCCACCTTCGCCCCCACGTCCCCCCGCCTTCGCCCCCACGTCCCCCCGCCTTCGCCCCCACGTCCCCCCGCCTTCGCCCCCACGTCCCCCCGCCTTCGCCCCCACGTCCCCCCGCCTTCGCCCCCACGTCCCCCCGCCTTCGCCCCCACGTCCCCCGCCTTCGCCCCCACGTCCCCCCGCCTTCGCCCCCACGTCCCCCCGCCTTCGCCCCCACGTCCCCCCGCCTTCGCCCCCACGTCCCCCCGCCTTCGCCCCCACGTCCCCCCGCCTTCGCCCCCACGTCCCCCCGCCTTCGCCCCCACGTCCCCCCGCCTTCGCCCCCACGTCCCCCCGCCTTCGCCCCCACGTCCCCCCGCCTTCGCCCCCACGTCCCCCCGCCTTCGCCCCCACGTCCCCCCGCCTTCGCCCCCACGTCCCCCCGCCTTCGCCCCCACGTCCCCCCGCCTTCGCCCCCACGTCCCCCCGCCTTCGCCCCCACGTCCCCCCGCCTTCGCCCCCACGTCCCCCCGCCTTCGTCCCCCCGCCTTCGCCCCCACGTCCCCCCGCCTTCGCCCCCACGTCCCCCCGCCTTCGCCCCCACGTCCCCCCGCCTTCGCCCCCACGTCCCCCCGCCTTCGCCCCCACGTCCCCCCGCCTTCGCCCCCACGTCCCCCCGCCTTCGCCCCCACGTCCCCCCGCCTTCGCCCCCACGTCCCCCCGCCTTCGCCCCCACGTCCCCCCGCCTTCGCCCCCACGTCCCCCGCCTTCGCCCCCACGTCCCCCCGCCTTCGCCCCCACGTCCCCCCGCCTTCGCCCCCACGTCCCCCCGCCTTCGCCCCCACGTCCCCCCGCCTTCGCCCCCACGTCCCCCCGCCTTCGCCCCCACGTCCCCCGCCTTCGCCCCCACGTCCCCCCGCCTTCGCCCCCACGTCCCCCCGCCTTCGCCCCCACGTCCCCCCGCCTTCGCCCCCACGTCCCCCCGCCTGCGCCCCCACGTCCCCCCGCCTGCGCCCCCACGTCCCCCCGCCTGCGCCCCCACGTCCCCCCGCCTGCGCCCCCACGTCCCCCCGCCTGCGCCCCCACGTCCCCCCGCCTGCGCCCCCACGTCCCCCCGCCTGCGCCCCCACGTCCCCCCGCCTGCGCCCCCACGTCCCCCCGCCTGCGCCCCCACGTCCCCCCGCCTGCGCCCCCACGTCCCCCCGCCTGCGCCCCCACGTCCCCCCGCCTGCGCCCCCACGTCCCCCCGCCTGCGCCCCCACGTCCCCCCGCCTGCGCCCCCACGTCCCCCGCTGCGCCCCACGTCCCCCCGCCTGCGCCCCCACGTCCCCCCGCCTGCGCCCCCACGTCCCCCCGCCTGCGCCCCCACGTCCCCCCGCCTGCGCCCCCACGTCCCCCGCCTGCGCCCCACGTCCCCCCGCCTGCGCCCCCACGTCCCCCCGCTGCGCCCGGTCCCTGCGCCCCCACGTCCCCCCGCCTGCGCCCCCACGTCCCCCCGCCTGCGCCCCCACGTCCCCCCGCCTGCGCCCCCACGTCCCCCCGCCTGCGCCCCCACGTCCCCCGCCTGCGCCCCCACGTCCCCCCGCCTGCGCCCCCACGTCCCCCCGCCTGCGCCCCCACGTCCCCCCGCCTGCGCCCCCACGTCCCCCCGCCTGCGCCCCCACGTCCCCCCGCCTGCGCCCCCACGTCCCCCGCCTGCGCCCCCACGTCCCCCCGCCTGCGCCCCCACGTCCCCCCGCCTGCGCCCCCACGTCCCCCGCCTGCGCCCCCACGTCCCCCCGCCTGCGCCCCCACGTCCCCCCGCCTGCGCCCCCACGTCCCCCCGCCTGCGCCCCCACGTCCCCCCGCCTGCGCCCCCACGTCCCCCCGCCTGCGCCCCCCGTCCCCCCGCCTGCGCCCCCCCGTCCCCCCGCCTGCGCCCCCCCGTCCCCCCGCCTGCGCCCCCCCGTCCCCCCGCCTGCGCCCCCCCGTCCCCCCGCCTGCGCCCCCCCGTCCCCCCGCCTGCGCCCCCCCGTCCCCCCGCCTGCGCCCCCCCGTCCCCCCGCCTGCGCCCCCCGTCCCCCCGCCTGCGCCCCCCCGTCCCCCGCCTGCGCCCCCCCGTCCCCCCGCCTGCGCCCCCCCGTCCCCCCGCCTGCGCCCCCCCGTCCCCCCGCCTGCGCCCCCCCGTCCCCCCGCCTGCGCCCCCCCGTCCCCCCGCCTGCGCCCCCCCGTCCCCCCGCCTGCGCCCCCCCGTCCCCCCGCCTGCGCCCCCCCGTCCCCCCCGCCTGCGCCCCCCGTCCCCCCGCCTGCGCCCCCCCGTCCCCCCGCCTGCGCCCCCCCGTCCCCCCGCCTGCGCCCCCCCGTCCCCCCGCCTGCGCCCCCCCGTCCCCCCGCCTGCGCCCCCCCGTCCCCCCGCCTGCGCCCCCCCGTCCCCCCGCCTGCGCCCCCCGCTCCCCCGCCTGCGCCCCCCCGTCCCCCCGCCTGCGCCCCCCCGTCCCCCCGCCTGCGCCCCCCGCCCCCTTCCTGCCCCCGTCCCCCGCCTGCGCCCCCCCGTCCCCCCGCCTGCGCCCCCCCGTCCCCCCGCCTGCGCCCCCCCGTCCCCCCGCCTGCGCCCCCCCGTCCCCCCGCCTGCGCCCCCCGTCCCCCCGCCTGCGCCCCCCCGTCCCCCCGCCTGCGCCCCCCCGTCCCCCCGCCTGCGCCCCCCCGTCCCCCGCCTGCGCCCCCCGTCCCCCGCCTGCGCCCCCCCGTCCCCCCGCCTGCGCCCCCCCGTCCCCCCGCCTGCGCCCCCCGTCCCCCCGCCTGCGCCCCCCGTCCCCCCGCCTGCGCCCCCCCGTCCCCCCGCCTGCGCCCCCCCGTCCCCCGCCTGCGCCCCCCCGTCCCCCCGCCTGCGCCCCCCCGTCCCCCCGCCTGCGCCCCCCCGTCCCCCCGCCTGCGCCCCCCCGTCCCCCCGCCCTGCGCCCCCCCGTCCCCCCGCCTGCGCCCCCACGTCCCCCCGCCTCTCGCCCCCCCGTCCTGCCCCCCGCCCCCGCCCCAGGCCCCACCCCGCCCCCTGGCCCCGCCCTGCCCGCCCCCTGGCCCCCCCCCTGCCTGGCCGCCCCCTGGCCCCCCCGCCCCCTATCCGCACCCTGCCCCCTGGCTCCCCCCCGCCCCCTGGCTCTCCCCCCCCGCCGCTTGCCCCCCCTGGCCTGGCCCCCCAGCCCCCTGGCCCGCCCCCTGGCCTGGCCCCTCCCCGCCCCTGCCCCGCGCCCTGGGCCCCCCCTGCCCGCGCCCTGGCCCCCCCCTGCCCGCGCCCTGGCCCCCCCTGCCCGCGCCCTGGCCCCCCCTGCCGCCGCCCTGGCCCCCCCTGCCCGCGCCCTGGCCCCCCCCTGCCCGCGCCCTGGCCCCCCCCTGCCCGCGCCCTGGCCCCCCCCTGCCCGCGCCCTGGCCCCCCCCTGCCCGCGCCCTGGCCCCCCCTGCCCGCGCCCTGGCCCCCCCCTGCCCGCGCCCTGGCCCCCCCTGCCCGCGCCCTGGCCCCCCCCTGCCCGCGCCCTGGCCCCCCCCTGCCCGCGCCCTGGCCCCCCCCTGCCCGCCCCTGGCCCCCCCCTGCCCGCGCCCTGGCCCCCCCCTGCCCGCGCCCTGGCCCCCCCTGCCCGCGCCCTGGCCCCCCCTGCCCGCGCCCTGGCCCCCCCTGCCCGCGCCCTGGCCCCCCCCTGCCGCGCCCCCCCTGCCCGCGCCCTGGCCCCCCCCTGCCCGCGCCCTGGCCCCCCCTGCCCGCGCCCTGGCCCCCCCCTGCCCGCGCCCTGGCCCCCCCCTGCCCGCGCCCTGGCCCCCCCCTGCCCGCGCCCTGGCCCCCCCCCCCCTGCCCGCGCCCTGGCCCCCCCCTGCCCGCGCCCTGGCCCCCCCCTGCCCGCGCCCTGGCCCCCCCTGCCCGCGCCCTGGCCCCCCCCTGCCCGCGCCCTGGCCCCCCCTGCCCGCGCCCTGGCCCCCCCCTGCCCGCGCCCTGGCCCCCCCCTGCCCGCGCCCTGGCCCCCCCCTGCCCGCGCCCTGGCCCCCCCCTGCCCGCGCCTGGCCCCCCCCTGCCCGCGCCCTGGCCCCCCCTGCCCGCGCCCTGGCCCCCCCCTGCCCGGCCCCCCTGCGCCGCCCCCCTGCCCGCGCCCTGGCCCCCCCCTGCCCGCGCCCTGGCCCCCCCTGCCCGCGCCCTGGCCCCCCCCCTGCCCGCGCCCTGGCCCCCCCTGCCCGCGCCCTGGCCCCCCCCTGCCCGCGCCCTGGCCCCCCCCTGCCCGCGCCCTGGCCCCCCCCTGCCCGCGCCCTGGCCCCCCCCTGCCCGCGCCCTGGCCCCCCCCTGCCCGCGCCCTGGCCCCCCCCTGCCCGCGCCCTGGCCCCCCCCTGCCCGCGCCCTGGCCCCCCCTGCCCGCGCCCTGCCGCGGCCTGCCCCCTGCCCGCGCCTGGCCCCCCCCTGCCCGCGCCCTGGCCCCCCTGCCGCCCCTGCCCGCGCGCCCTGGCCCCCCCCCTGCCCGCGCCCTGGCCCCCCCCTGCCCGCGCCCTGGCCCCCCCTGCCCGCGCCCTGGCCCCCCCCTGCCCGCGCCCTGGCCCGCCTTGGCCCCCCTGCCCGCGCCCTGGCCCCCCCCTGCCCGCGCCCTGGCCCCCCCCTGCCCGCGCCCTGGCCCCCCCCTGCCCGCGCCCTGGCCCCCCCCTGCCCGCGCCCTGGCCCCCCCTGCCCGCGCCCTGGCCCCCCCCTGCCCGCGCCCTGGCCCCCCCCTGCCCGCGCCCTGGCCCCCCCCTGCCCGCGCCCTGGCCCCCCCCTGCCCGCGCCCTGGCCCCCCCCTGCCCGCGCCCTGGCCCCCCCCTGCCCGCGCCCTGGCCCCCCCCTGCCCGCGCCCTGGCCCCCCCTGCCCGCGCCCTGGCCCCCCCTGCCCGCGCCCTGGCCCCCCCCTGCCCCGCGCCCTGGCCCCCCCCTGCCCGCGCCCTGGCCCCCCCCCTGCCCGCGCCCTGGCCCCCCCTGGCCCGCGCCCTGGCCCCCCCCTGCCCGCGCCCTGGCCC
>NW_027594173.1:0-21053 GCF_964213995.1 Mustelus asterias | reverse complement strand
ACACACTGCCCCGTTACCCAGGGGGAGGGGGGTTACACACTGCCCCGTTACCCAGGGGGAGGGGGTTACACACTGCCCCGTTACCCAGGGGGAGGGGGTTACACACTGCCCCGTTACCCAGGGGGAGGGGGTTACACCCCCCCCGTTACCCAGGGGGAGGGGATTACACCCCCCCCCGTTACCCAGGGGGAGGGGGTTATACACTGCCCCGTTACCCAGGGGGAGGGGGTTACACACAGCCCCGTTACCCAGGGGAGGGGGTTACACACTGCCCGTTACCCAGGGGGAGGGGGTTACACACTGCCCCGTTACCCAGGGGGAGGGGGTTACACCCCCCCCCCCCGTTACCCAGGGGGAGGGGGTTACACCCTCCCCGTTACCCAGGGGGAGGGGATTACACCCCCCCCGTTACCCAGGGGGAGGGGGTTACACCCCCCCCGTTACCCAGGGGGAGGGGGTTACACCCCCCCGTTACCCAGGGGGAGGGTGTTATACACTGCCCCGTTACCCAGGGGGAGGGAGTTACACCCCCCCGTTACCCAGGGGGAGGGGGTTACACCCCCCCGTTACCCAGGGGGAGGGGGTTACACCCCCCCCCCCGTTACCCAGGGGGAGGGGGTTACACCCCCCGTTACCCAGGGGGAGGGGGTTACACCCCCCCCCGTTACCCAGGGGGAGGGGGTTACACACCCCCCTGTTACCCAGGGGGAGGGGCTTACACACCCCACCCCATTACCCAGGGGAGGGGGTTACACACAGCCCCGTTACCCAGGGGGAGGGCGTTACACACTGCCCCGTTACCCAGGGGGAGGGGGTTACACACCGCCCCGTTACCCAGGGGGAGGGGGTTACACACTGCCCCGTTACCCAGGGGGAGGGGGTTACACACTGCCCCGTTACCCAGGGGGAGGGGGTTACACACTGCCCCGTTACCCAGGGGGAGGGGAGGGGGGTTGGGGGGTTAGAATTCCCCGACACTGTCCGGAGCTCCTGTCTTTCAGCCCCAGCGCTGTCCAGGGTAACCCCGGCGGGATGTTTCCCCAGACACCGCTCCCTCCCAATCTCCACCCTCCCCCAACGGGAAAAACGGAATGTTTAATCGGGATCGAAACAGATTTGCTCCAATCATTAACTCTCCACGGACCGGGGGGGAGGGGGGGATGTGGGGGAGGGGGGAGGGAGGGGGGTGTGGGGGAGGGGGGATGTGGGGGAGGGGGGAGGGAAGGAGGGAGGGGGGGTGTGGGAGAGAGGGGGGGTGTGGGGGAGAGAGGGGGGGAGGGGGGGTGTGGGAGAGGGGGGAGGGAGGGTGGAAGGAAGGAGGGAGGGGGGATGTGGAAGAGGGGGGTATGGGGGAGGGGGTGTGGGGGAGAGGGGGGATGTGGGGGAGGGAGGGGGGTGTGGGGGAGGGAGGGGGGGTATGGGGGAGGGAGGGGGGGTATGGGGGAGGGAGGGGGGTATGGGGGAGGGAGGGGAGTGTGGGGGAGGGAGGGGGGTGTGGGGGAGGGAGGGGGGTGTGGGGGAGGGAGGGGGGTGTGGGGGAGGGAGGGGGGTGTGGGGGAGGGCGGGGGGTTGTGGGGAGGGCGGGGGGTGTGGGGGAGGGCGGGGGGTGTGGGGGAGGGCGGGGGGTGTGGGGGAGGGCGGGGGGTGTGGGGGAGGGCGGGGGTGTGGGGGAGAGGGGGGGGTGTGGGGGAGAGGGGGGGTGTGGGGGAGGGAGGGGGGTATGGGGGAGGGAGGGGGGTATGGGGGAGGGAGGGGGGTATGGGGGAGGGAGGGGGGGTGTGGGGGAGGGAGGGGGGTATGGGGGAGGGGGGCAGGGAGGGGGGGGTGTGGGGGAGGGAGGGGGGGTGTGGGGGAGGGAGGGGGGTATGGGGGAGGGAGGGGGGGTGTGGGGGAGGGAGGGGGGTGTGGGGGAGGGCGGGGGGTGTGGGGGAGAGGGGGGGGTGTGGGGGAGGGAGGGGGGTGTGGGGGAGGGAGGGGGGTATGGGGGAGGGAGGGGGGTGTGGGGGAGGGCGGGGGGTGTGGGGGAGAGGGGGGGGTGTGGGGAGGGCGGGGGGTGTGGGGGAGGGCGGGGGGTGTGGGGGAGAGGGGGGGGTGTGGGGGAGGGAGGGGGGTGTGGGGGAGGGAGGGGGTATGGGGGAGGGAGGGGGGTATGGGGGAGGGGGGCAGGGAGGGGGGGGTATGGGGGAGGGAGGGGGGTATGGGGGAGGGAGGGGGGGGTGTGGGGGAGGGAGGGGGGTATGGGGGAGGGAGGGGGGGTATGGGGGAGGGAGGGGGGTGTGGGGGAGGGAGGGGGGTATGGGGGAGGGAGGGGGGGGTGTGGGGGAGGGAGGGGGGGTGTGGGGGAGGGAGGGGGGGTGTGGGGGAGGGAGGGGGGGGTGGGGGAGGGAGGGGGGTATGGGGGAGGGGGGCAGGGAGGGGGGGGTGTGGGGGAGGGAGGGGGGGTGTGGGGGAGGGAGGGGGGTGTGGGGGAGGGAGGGGGGTATGGGGGAGGGAGGGGGGGGTGTGGGGGAGGGGGGGGGGGGTGGGGGAGGGTTTGTGGCTCTCGCTCGGGGACGGTTATAAATAGTCCGATTGTAACACAGCAGTTATTCCGGTCGATTCACATCATCCGTTTCCCAGTCCGTCTCCATTTCCAAACCATTAGTGACATTCCAGAACCCCCGGCTCCCGGCTCCCAGCCCAGCTAAATACACCTGTCTAGACTGGCACAGTGACAGAGACACACCCCCCCCCCCCCCCCCCCCCGTCTAGACTGGCACAGTGACAGAGACCCCCCATCTAGACTGGCACAGTGACAGAGACCCCCCCCGTCTAGACTGGCAGTGACAGAGACCCCCCCCCCCCATCTAGACTGGCACAGTGACAGAGACCCCCCCCCCCACCGTCTAGACTGGTACAGTGACAGAGACCCCCCCTCGCCCCCGTCTAGACTGGCACAGTGACAGAGACCCCCACCCCCGTCTAGACTGATACAGTGACAGAGACCCCCCACCCCCGTCTAGACTGGTACAGTGACAGAGACCCCCACCCCCGTCTAGACTGATACAGTGACAGAGACCCCCCACCCCCGTCTAGACTGATACAGTGACAGAGACCCCCCACCCCCGTCTAGACTGGTACAGTGACAGAGACCCCACCCCCGTCTAGACTGATACAGTGATGGAGACCCCCCACCCCCGTCTAGACTGGCACAGTGACAGAGACCTCCCTGCCCCTGTCTAGACTGGTACAGTGACAGAGACCCCCCCCCCCCCCCCGTCGAGACTGGTACAGTGACAGAGACCCCCCCCCCCCCCCGTCGAGACTGGTACAGTGACAGAGACCCCCCCCCCCCCCTGTCGAGACTGGTACAGTGACAGAGACCCCAGCCTCCGCCCAAACTGGCACAGTGACAGAGCCCCACCCCCCCCCCCGTCTAGACCGGTACACTGTCAGGGTCTCCCACCCTGTCTAGACTGGCATGGGGACAGGGACCACCCCCAGTGACTCGCCCAGTGATGATGCGCTAGTCCTGATTGGCTGTGTGCTGGGCACCATTCCTGACTCACTCAGTGCCCTGTCCCCCTGCCAATCTAGGCTTGTGCCCCCGAGACTGGCAGAGGAAGGGAGGGAACTGGTGTGGACTGGCAGGGGGAACTGGTGTGGACTGGCAGGGGGAACTGGTGTGGACTGGCAGGGGGAACTGGTGTGGACTGGCAGGGGGAACTGGTGTGGACTGGCAGGGGGAACTGGTGTGGACTGGCAGGGGGAACTGGTGTGGACTGGCAGGGGGAACTGGTGTGGACTGGCAGGGGGAACTGGTGTGGACTGGCAGGGGGAACTGGTGTGGACTGGCAGGGGGAACTGGTGTGGACTGGCAGGGGGAACTGGTGTGGACTGGCAGGGGGAACTGGTGTGGACTGGCAGGGGGAACTGGTGTGGACTGGCAGGGGGAACTGGTCCAGGCCGGTGGGGGGGAGGGGCTCCACAGCGGCATGGGGGAGGGACTCCAAAACGGGGAGGGGGGGGGGCTCCCAGACCGGCGGGGGGAGGGGCTCCCAGACCGGCATGGGGGAGGGGCTCCCAGACCGGCGGGGGGGGAGGGGCTCCCAGACCGGTGGGGGGGGGAGGGGCTCCCAGACCGGCGGGGGGGGGGAGGGGCTCCCAGACCGGCGGGGGGGGGAGGGGCTCCCAGGCTGGCAGTGAGAGGGCGTCCAGGCTGGCAGGGGGAGGCGTCCAGGCTGGCAGGGGGAGGCGTCCAGGCTGGCAGGGGGAGGCGTCCAGGCTGGCAGGGGGAGGCGTCCAGGCTGGCAGGGGGAGGCGTCCAGGCTGGCAGGGGGAGGCGTCCAGGCTGGCAGGGGAGGCGTCCAGGCTGGCAGGGGGAGGCGTCCAGGCTGGCAGGGGGAGGCGTCCAGGCTGGCAGGGGGAGGCGTCCAGGCTGGCAGGGGGAGGCGTCCAGGCTGGCAGGGGGAGGCGTCCAGGCTGGCAGGGGGAGGCGTCCAGGCTGGCAGGGGAGGCGTCCAGGCTGGCAGGGGGAGGCGTCCAGGCTGGCAGGGGGAGGCGTCCAGGCTGGCAGGGGGTGGCGTCCAGGCTGGCAGGGGGAGGCGTCCAGGCTGGCAGGGGGAGGCGTCCAGGCTGGCAGGGGGAGGCGTCCAGGCTGGCAGGGGGAGGCGTCCAGGCTGGCAGGGGGAGGCGTCCAGGCTGGCAGGGGGAGGCGTCCAGGCTGGCAGGGGGAGGCGTCCAGGCTGGCAGGGGGAGGCGTCCAGGCTGGCAGGGGGAGGCGTCCAGGCTGGCAGGGGGTGGCGTCCAGGCTGGCAGGGGGAGGCGTCCAGGCTGGCAGGGGGAGGCGTCCAGGCTGGCAGGGGAGGCGTCCAGGCTGGCAGGGGGAGGCGTCCAGGCTGGCAGGGGGAGGCGTCCAGGCTGGCAGGGGGAGGCGTCCAGGCTGGCAGGGGGAGGCGTCCAGGCTGGCAGGGGGAGGCGTCCAGGCTGGCAGGGGGAGGCGTCCAGGCTGGCAGGGGGAGGCGTCCAGGCTGGCAGGGGGGAGGCGTCCAGGCTGGCAGGGGGAGGCGTCCAGGCTGGCAGGGGGAGGCGTCCAGGCTGGCAGGGGGAGGCGTCCAGGCTGGCAGGGGGAGGCGTCCAGGCTGGCAGGGGGAGGCGTCCAGGCTGGCAGGGGGAGGCGTCCAGGCTGGCAGGGGAGGCGTCCAGGCTGGCAGGGGGAGGCGTCCAGGCTGGCAGGGGGAGGCGTCCAGGCTGGCAGGGGGAGGCGTCCAGGCTGGCAGGGGGAGGCGTCCAGGCTGGCAGGGGGAGGCGTCCAGGCTGGCAGGGGGAGGCGTCCAGGCTGGCAGGGGGAGGCGTCCAGGCTGGCAGGGGGAGGCGTCCAGGCTGGCAGGGGGAGGCGTCCAGGCTGGCAGGGGGAGGCGTCCAGGCTGGCAGGGGGAGGCGTCCAGGCTGGCAGGGGGAGGCGTCCAGGCTGGCGGCGTCCAGGCTGGCAGGGGGAGGCGTCCAGGCTGGCAGGGGGAGGCGTCCAGGCTGGCAGGGGGAGGCGTCCAGGCTGGCAGGGGGAGGCGTCCAGGCTGGCAGGGGGAGGCGTCCAGGCTGGCAGGGGAGGCGTCCAGGCTGGCAGGGGGAGGCGTCCAGGCTGGCAGGGGGAGGCGTCCAGGCTGGCAGGGGGGAGGCGTCCAGGCTGGCAGGGGGAGGCGTCCAGGCTGGCAGGGGGAGGCGTCCAGGCTGGCAGGGGGAGGCGTCCAGCTGGCAGGGGGAGGCGTCCAGGCTGGCAGGGGGAGGCGTCCAGGCTGGCAGGGGGGAGGCGTCCAGGCTGGGCAGGGGGAGGCGTCCAGGCTGGCAGGGGAGGCGTCCAGGCTGGCAGGGGGAGGCGTCCAGGCTGGCAGGGGAGGCGTCCAGGCTGGCAGGGGGAGGCGTCCAGGCTGGCAGGGGGAGGCGTCCAGGCTGGCAGGGGGAGGCGTCCAGGCTGGCAGGGGGAGGCGTCCAGGCTGGCAGGGGGAGGGGAGGGGGTCTAGGTTGGCAGGGGAGGCGTCCAGGCTAGCAGGGGGAGGGGGGTCGTCTAGGTTGGCAGGGGGAGGCGTCCAGGCCTGCAGGGGGAGGGGGTCTAGGTTGGCATTGGGATGCAACCCTCTCCCCTTGCAGGGAAATTCATGACATCTTCAAAGAAGTCTCAAGCTCCTGAAGGATTGGGGGGGGAGTTTAAAGATAGCCCTTGGTGATATTTAAGATGATGAGTTATTAGCACCGCGGGAAACCCAATCCCCCGACCTCTCCACACAGTCCAGATAGAGAGCGTCAGCTCGCTACATTTAGCCACCTCGTAAAACTGAGAAGTGGATCTCCTTAACAAAGATCACCTTGGAAAAATATCCATTCCTCCTCTCTGGATACCTACCTACTCAGGAGAAAAGTTATCATCTGCGGCAAGGACTCTCCCTCGGCAAGACTCCCTGAAAATAACTGTCAATCCCTCTCCCAAGAACAGGAGAGCGGGGCTTGGTTTTTTGCAAACTATGTTTTATAAAACAGAAGTTTTAAAATAAAATAATCTGAAAACGCCTTTGAAAAGAAAAACAAACTTTTCCCAGAGCTCAAGTTAAACTTTGCAATACTTTTCCAACGCTTGAGTTAAAGTTTGGAAAGCTTTTTCAGAGCTTGAGTTAAAGTTTGGAAAGCTTTTCCCAGAGCTCAAGTTAAACTTTGCAATACTTTCCAATGCTTGAGTTAAACTTTGCAAAACTTTTCCAGAACTTGTGCTGAACTGTGCAAAGCTTTTCCCAGAAATTTAATTAAACTTTGCAAAGCCTCTCCCAGAAATTTAATTAAACTTTGCAAAACTTTTCCAGAGCTTGAGTTAAACTTTGCAAAATTTTCCCAGAACTCGAGTTAAAACTTTGGAAAACTTTTCCGGGACTTAAATCAAACTTTGGGAAAAACCAGTGAAACTTTCCAATTCCTTTTTTAAATGTTTGCCAGCACATGTGGAAGAGTTGTAAACTTTTGGGGGACAGCGTATTTCCCCCAATAATAAAATTTCCACTTACTTTCCTCTGCTGTTTCTCCCAGGCTGGGTCCAGTAGCAAGTCTCTGTCCCAATCGTCCTCCTGTTCCATGTAAGTTTCGGTGCTGTACGTGGTGTGATTGTATGTGATATGCGTTTCGACTTGAGTCATTTTTCCTGGTTCTCTGGTTCCCCCTCAAATGCAGTGAATATATTTATCTTCCTCTATAATAGAAAGGATTCTATTCTCTCTCTCTCTCTCTGCTGACTCCCCCCAGCACTGGGCACAGAGTGTAAGCGTTATTCTTGCACACTTTACTCTTGCCTAACTGCTGTGACTGGCTCCCCCGACTCCAACCCCCAACACACACCAAGGCTCCCTATTAAGTATTGAACAAACAGCGACTCCTCCTCCAATTGGACAGGGGGAGGGAACCTTCAACCAACTTTCGACCCATCAGACAGGGGGACAGGTTTGACTGACACCCAGTTTGGGCAGAGGGGGGACATGGACAGCAGGGTCTTTGCAGATATCTCTCTGTGGTCCTCACAGCCTCTTCCTCCCCTCATTGTAACAACAGAGTAAATTCATCTCCTGTCCCTGTAACCCCCTCCAGCCCCCACACCCCCCTCCCTATCTCTGCAACCTCCTCCAGCCCCGACACCCCCCTCCCTATCGCTGTAACCCCCTCCAGTTCATTCAACCCTCCCAACTCTGTAACCTCCACCAGCCCCTACATCCCTTCTCTATCTCTGTAACCTCCTCCAGCCCCGACACCCCCCTCCCTATCGCTGTAACCCCCTCCAGTTCATTCAACCCTCCCAACTCTGTAACCTCCTCCAGCCCCTACAACCCCCTCCCTATCTCTGTAACCTCCTCCAGCCCCGACATCCCCTCCCTATCTCTGTAACCTCCTCCCAGCCCCCACACCCCCCTCCCTATCTCTGTAACCTCCTCCAGCCCCGACACCCCCTCCCTATCTCTGTAACCTCCTCCAGCCCCGACACCCCCTCCCTATCTCTGTAACCTCCTCCAGCCCCTACACCCCCTCCCTTTCTCTGTAACCTCCTCCAGACCCCTACACCCCCTCCCTATCTCTGTAACCTCCTCCAGCCCATACGCCCCTATCTCTGCAACCTCCTCCAGTCCCTACACCCCCCTCCCTATCTCTGTAACCTCCTCCAGCCCCTACATCTCCTCTCTATCTCTGTAACCTCCTCCAGCCCCTACACCCCCTCCCTATCTCTATAACCCCTTCCAGCCCCTACACCCCCTCCCTATCTTTGTAACCTCCTGTAGTCCCTACACCCTCACTATCTCTGTAACCTCCTCCAGCCCCTATAGTCCCTCCCTATCTGTATAACATCCTCCGGTCCCTACACCCCCTCCCTATCTCTGTAACCTCCTCCAGTTCATTCAACCCTCCCAACTCTGTAACCTCCACCAGCCCCTACATCCCTTCTCTATCTCTGTAACCTCCTCCAGCCCCTACAACCCCCTCCCTATCTCTGTAACCTCCTCCAGCCCCGACATCCCCTCCCTATCTCTGTAACCTCCTCCCAGCCCCCACACCCCCCTCCCTATCTCTGTAACCTCCTCCAGTCCCTACACCTTCTCCCTATCTCTGTAACCTCCTCCAGCCCCTACACCCTCTCCCTATATCTGTAACCTTCTCCAGCCCCTACAATCCCTCCCTATCTCTGTAACCTCCTCCAGTCCCTACAACCCTCCGAGATCTCTGCGCTCCTCCAATTCCGGCCTCTTGAGCATCCCCCGATTCCCATCGCTCCGTTATTGGCGGCCGTGCCTTCAGCTGCCTGGGGGGGGCCCTAAACTCTGGAATTCCCTCCCTAAACCTCTCCATCTCTCTCCTCTCTCTCTCTCATTCTCTCTTTGTATCTCTTTGTCTTTCTCTGTCTCTGTCTCTCTCGCCCTGTTCTCTCTGTCTCTCTCTCTCTCTGTGTCTCTCTCGAGTGTAGAGAAAGATCAACTTAATGCGAGGTAGGTCCATTCAAAAGTCTGACAGCAGCAGGGAAGAAGCTGTTCTTGAGTCGGTCGGTACATGACCTCAGACTTTTGTATCTTTTTCCCGACGGAAGAAGGTGGAAGAGAGAATGTCCGGGGTGCGTGGGGTCCTTGATTATGCTGGCTGCTTTTCCCCGAGGCAGCGGGAAGTGTAGACAGAGTCAATGGATGGGAGGCTGGTTTGAGTGATGGATTGGGCTACATTCATGACCCTTTGTAGTTCCTTGCCACCCCTCTTGGTAGTCTTGTTAGGGGTGGAACAGTGGTTAGCACTGCTGCCTCACAGCTCCAGGGACCCGGGTTCGATTCCCGGCTCGGGTCACTGTCTGTGTGGAGTCTGCAAGTTCTCCCCTGTGTCTGCATGGGTTTCCTCCGGGTGCTCCGGTTTCCTCCCACAGTCCGAAAGACGTGCTGGTTAGGTGCATTGGCCATGCTAAATTCTCCCTCGGTGTACCCGAACAGGCACCCGAGCGTGGCGACCAGGGGATTTTCACAGTAACTTCATTGCAGTGTTAATGTAAGCCGCCTTGTGACACTAATAAATGAAATTAAAATTAAATAGTAACGAAGCAGGGGTTAGATGAGGGAGAAAATTATGATAGTGGTATCTCTGTATAGAACGCTGGTTAGGCCACATTTGGAGTACTGCGTTCAGTTCTGGTCGCCGCACTACCAGAAGGACGTGGAGGCGTTAGAGAGAGTGCAGAGAAGGTTTACCAGGATGTTGCCTGGTATGGAGGGTCTTAGCTATGAGGAGAGATTGGGTAAACTGGGGTTGTTCTCCCTGGAAAGACGGAGAATGAGGGGAGATCTAATAGAGGTGTACAAGATTATGAAGGGGATAGATAGGGTGAACAGTGGGAAGCTTTTTTCCCAGGTCGGAGGTGACGATCACGAGGGGTCACGGGCTCAAGGTGAGAGGGGCGAAGTATAACTCAGATATTAGAGGGATGTTTTTTTACACAGAGGGTGGTGGGGGCCTGGAATGCGCTGCCAAGTAGGGTGGTGGAGGCAGGCACGCTGACATCGTTTAAGACTTACCTGGATAGTCACATGAGCAGCCTGGGAATGGAGGGATACAAACGATTGGTCTAGTTGGACCAAGGAGCGGCACAGGCTTGGAGGGCCGAAGGGCCTGTTTCCTGTGCTGTACTGTTCTTTGTTCTTTGGCGTCCCTGTGGTCGCTTGGACAGTGAGGGAATACGGAGAGTTTAATTCACTGGCATCCTCTAAGCGGCCAAAGAGTTCCTTTAGGTGTTGGTGATGTTCTTCCCAACTCTGGCTGAATTGCCAGGAAATCATCGAGGTCTACAGGTGACTCAACCCTCGAGCCACTCTGTTCCCGAGCTTTTGGAAAGTTGTGGGGATGTTCTTCGCCCCGACTTTGAATTGAGAAAGTCCTGGTGGCATCTCAAACACAGAGATCTCCTCTTGCCCCCTGCGTTACTTGCCAATACAGTCAGAGTTTTAACAACACCAGGTTAAAGTCCAACAGGTTTTTTTGGTAGCAAATGCCATTAGCTTTCGGAGCGCTGCTCCTTCGTCAGCTGGAATGGAAATCTGCTCTCAAACAGGGCGCAGAGACACAAAATCAAGTTACAGAATACTGATTAGAATGCGAATCCCTACAGCCAACCAGTTCTTAAAGGTACAGACAATGTGAGTGGAGGGAGCATTAGGCACAGGTTAAAGAGATGTGTATTGTCTCCAGACAGGACAGCCAGTGAGATCCCTTTAACCTGTGCTTAATGCTCCCTCCCCTCACATTGTCTGTATCTTTAAGACCTGGTTGGCTGTAGGGATTCGGATTCTGATCAGTATTCTGTAACTTGATTTTGTGTCTCTGTGCCCTGTTTGAGATGTGGAGATGCCGGCGTTGGACTGGAGTAAGCACAGTAAGAAGTCTCGCAACACCAGGTTAAAGTCCAACAGGTTTATTTGGGAGCAAATACCATAAGCTTTCGGAGCACAGCTCCTTCGTCAGATGGAGTGGAAATCTGTTCTCAAACAGTGCACAGACACAAAAATCAAGTTACAGAATACTAATTAGAATGCGAATCCCTACAGCCAGCCAGGTCTTAAATGTACAGACAATGTGGGTGGAGGGAGCATTCAACACAGGTTAAAGAGATGTGTATTGTCTCCAGACAGAACAGCCAGTGAAATTCTGCAAGCCCAGGAGGCAAGCTGTGGGGGTTACTGATAATGTGACATAAATCCAACATCCCGGTTTAGGCCGTCCTCATGTGTGCGGAACTTGGCTATCAGTTTCTGCTCAGCGACTCTGCGCTGTCGTGTGTCGTGAAGGCCGCCTTGGAGAACGCTTACCTGAAGATCCAAGGCTGAATGCCCGTGTTCTCCAAGCGTTCTCCAAGGCGGCCTTCACGACACACGACAGCGCAGAGTCGCTGAGCAGACAGGACTTGGCTATCAGTTTCTGCTCAGCGACTCTGCGCTGTCGTGCCCCCCTGGATTAGGGATTCTATCCTCGAACTATGACCCCTAGTTCTGGACTCCCCCCACCATCGGGAACATTCTTTCTGAATCTACCCTGTCTAACCTGTCAGAATTTTATAAGTTTCTATGAGATCCCCTCTCACTCTTCTAAATTCCAGTGAATATAATCCTAACCCACTTAGTCTCTCCTCATATGACAGACCTGCCATCCCAGGAATCAGCCTGGTAAACCTTCGCTGCGCTCCCTCTATAGCAAGGACATCCTTCCTCAGATAAGGAGACCAAAACTGTACACAATACTCCAGGTGTGGCCTCACCAACGCCCTGTACAATTGCAATAATCGAGTGAAAAATGAATTTCCTAAGACCCAAATTTTATATATCTGGGACATAGAGTGGGACCTGGTCAAATGGCAGCAGAGGAGGTGATGGTCTAGTGGTATTATCGCTGGAGTATTAATCCAGAAACTCAGCTAATGTTCTGGGGGACCCGGGTTCGAATCCCGCCACGGCAGACGGTGGAATTTGAATGCAATAAAAAAATATCTGGGATTAAGAATCTACTGATGACCCATTGTCGGAAAAACCCATCTGGTTCCCTTTAGGGAAGGAAATCTGCCGTCCTTACCCCGGTCTGGCCTACATGTGACTCCAGAGCCACAGCCAATGAGGTTGACTCTCAACTGCCCTCCAAGGGGCAACTAGGGATGGGCAATAAATGCTGGTCCAGCCAGCGACGCCAATGTCCCAGGAATGATTAAAAAAAAGATACAAAGATACAGGCCACTTGGAAATTCCCGGAACTCCCCCCAACCAAAATAGAGATTTGAAGATTTTTGGACATGAATGGGTTCTATCGCAAGTTGGTACCACCAAGGAGCAAGAGGAATACAGAGTACTGGGCTAATGGTAAGATACTTGGTAGTGTGGATGAACAGAGGGATCTGGGTGTCCATGTGCATAGATCCCTGAAAGTTGGCACCCAGGTTGATAGGGTTGTTAAGAAGGCGTACGGTGTGTTAGCTTTTATTGGTAGAGGGATTGAGTTTCGAAGCCAGGTCATGCTGCAACTGTACAAAACTCTGGTGCGGCCGCACTTGGAGTATTGCGTACAGTTCTGGTCGCCGTATTATAGGAAGGATGTGGAAGTGTTGGAAAGGGTGCAGAGGAGATTTACCAGGATGTTGCCTGGTATGGTGGGAAGGTCTTATGAGGAAAGGCTGAGGGGCTTGAGGTTGTTTTCGTTAGAGAGAAGAAGGTTAAGAGGTGACTTAATAGAGGCATACAAGATGATCAGAGGATTAGATAGGGTGGACAGTGAGAGCCTTTTTCCTCGGATGGTGTTGGCTAGCACGAGGGGGACATAGCTTTAAATTGAGGGGTGAGAGATATAGGACAGATGTTAGAGGTAGGTTCTTTACTCAGAGAGTAGTAAGGGCGTGGAATGCCCTGCCTGCAGCAGTGGTGGACTCGTCAACATTAAGAGCATTCAAGTGGTTATTGGATAAACATATGGATGATATTGGAATAGTGTAGGTTAGATGGGCTTTAGATGGGTTTCACTGGTCGGCACAACATCGAGGGCCGAAGGGCCTGTACTGCGCTGTAATGTTCTATGTTCTACCACTCACAGAGCTCTTAAAGGAAAACATGCACTTTACCTGGATGGAGGACTGTCAAACAGCAATCAACTACTTACCAACAGCGCTGACAACAAAACCAGTGCGAGGAGCACCCAATTACAACCAGCAGTTTTAACTAGCGATATAGGGCGGCATGGTAGCACAGTGGTTAGCACTGCTGCTTCACAGCTCCAGGGACCTGGGTTCGATTCCCGGCTTGGGTCACTGTCTGTGTGGAGTTTGCACATTCTCCTCGTGTCTGCGTGGGTTTCCTCCGGGTGCTCCGGTTTCCTCCCACAGTTCAAAGATGTGTGGGTTAGGTTGATTGGCCATGCGAAAAAAAAATTGCCCTTAGTGTCCTGAGATGAGTAGGTTAGAGGGATTAGTGGGTAAAAATATGAGGGGATATGGGAGTAGGGCCTGGGTGGGATTGTGGTCGGTGCAGACTCGATGGGCCGAATGGCCTCTTTCTGTACTGTAGGGATTCTATGATTACGGGGATTGGCCATGTAAAATTGCCCCTTAGTGTCCAAAGATGTGCTGGTTAGGTGGATTGGCCATGCTAAATTGTCCTTAGTGTCCAAAGATGTGCAGGTTAGGTGGATTGGCCATGCTAAATTGCCCCTTAGTATCCAAAGATGTGTAGGTTAGGTGGATTGGCCATGTTAAATTGCCCCTTCATGTCCAAAGATGTACAGGTTAGGTGGATTGGCCATGCTAAATTGCTCCTTAGTGTCCAAAGATGTGCAGGTTAGGTGGATTGGCCATGCTAAATTGCCCCTTAGTATCCAAAGATGTGTGGGTTTGGTGGATTGGCCATGCTAAATTGTCCCTTAGTGTCCAAAGATGTGCAGGTTAGGTGGATTGGCCATGCTAAATTGCACCTTAGTGCCCAAAGATGTGTGGGTTAGGTGGATTGGCCATGCTAAATTGCCCCTTAATGTCCAAAGATGTACAGGTTAGGTGGATTGGCCATGCTAAATTGCCCCTTAGTATCCAAAGATGTGCAGGTTGGGTGGATTGGCCATGCTAAATTGTCCCTTAGTGTCCAAAGATGTGCAGGTTAGGTGGATTGGCCATGCTAAATTGCACCTTAGTGCCCAAAGATGTGTGGGTTAGGTGGATTGGCCATGCTAAATTGTCCCGTAGTGTCCAAAGATGTGCGGGTTAGATGGATTGGCCATGCTAAATTGCCCGTTAGTGTCCAAAGATGTGTGGGTTGGGTGGATTGGCCGTGCTAAATTGTCCCTTAGTGTCAGGGGTACTAGCTGGGGTAGATGTGTGGGGTTACAGGGACTAGGGCCTGGGTGGGATTGTGTTCGGTAGGGACTCGATGGGGCCAAACTGAAGTCTTCAAAGTGCTGAAAGTGGGTAACAGTCGGGTCGACTTCGAGATGTTTCCAGTTGTCGGGGTTTGGGGAGGGTGGGGGAAATCAGAACAAGGTGAACGGTACCACGCCAAACTGACATCGATAAGATTTCTGTTATGTCTGGGGGGGGGGCGTGGGGGTTAAGGGCTACGGAACTAAGGAGGGGAGATGGAGCTAAGATATAGAGATCGAGTGTGATGGCAGAAGATGTTTGGGGTCGGGGGGAGAGTAAATGGCCTCCTCCTCATCATATTGTCACCTATAAAAGCCTGAATTATCAATGCAGCGTTGGGTGGTTGGAGGAGAATGATTCATCGGCAAAAAAAAAATCTCACGGAAGTCACAGCTCAGTTACGCCACAGCAGAGAGTCTGCCGCCATTTATTCCGATGATGGAGACAGCATCAATTAATGGACAAAGTGACCAGCGAGAAGACGATATAGGATGGACAATAAACCATGGCCCACCAGCTGGCCCATTCGCTCATATTTGTCTGCCTTCTGTATAATCTTGTTCCTTAATAAATCACACTTGTTGTTCTTAACCTGAAACAAAATCTGTGTCGGGGTGTTACATCGTCAGAAAACTTGGTTTGATTAGTAAAACACAACTTGCTGCTCAAGGTATTGGAGCTGGAACATTCCGGAAATGCGGCAATAACTCCAGCGGCTCACTTCAGTTTGCAGGCAAGATGGAGGGGGTCCTTCCCCCCGCTCCTCATCTTCGGTCTCCTGGAGGGAGGGCGTCAGAGCTTCCTGTAAGCGCCCACGGTGTTGTCGAAGAGCTGGGCGTTGTAGAACTGGCCCTGCTTGTCCAGGAGGTAATAGAAGCGGCGGCCCCGGATCTTGAGGGGGATGACGGAGGGGACTTGGCTGCGGTGAGCCACGCAGGAGACGTGGCGGAGCGGCACGGTGAAGGAGCTGGTGCCGCCGAACGGCAGGTAGCTGGAGACGGTGACGTGTTGGCCCCCGCGGTGGAGCAGGACGCGGCACACAGAGCGCCGGGCAAACAGGTAACCAGCGCCGAGGATCAGGGAGCCTGGAGGACAGGAGGCAAGGATACATAGATTCTTGAACAGTTAAAGGAATTAAGGGTTATGGTGAGCGGGCGGGTAAGTGGAGCTGAGTCCATGAAGAGATCAGCCATGATCTTATTGAATGGCGGAGCAGGCTCGAGGGGCCAGATGGCCTCCTCCTGCTCCGAGATCTTATGTAGAACAGAATGATTCCCTTATTCATCGAATCATAAGGCGGCACAGTGGGTTAGCGCTGCAGCCTCACAGTGCCAGGGACCCGGGTTCGATTCCCGGCTTGGGTCACTGTCTGCGCGGAGTCTGCACATTCTCCCCGTGTCTGCGTGGGTTTCCTCCGGGTGCTCCAGTTTCCTCCCACAGTCCTGAAAGACGTGCTGGTTAGGTGCTAAATTCTCCCTCAGTGTAACCCGAACAGGCGTCGGAGTGTGGCGACTAGGGGATTTTCACAGTAACTTCATTGCAGTGTTAATGTCAGCCTACTTGTGACACTAACCAACAAACTTATTTTATTTAAGATGTGCTGGTTAGTTGGATTGGCCATGCTAGATTGCCCCTTAGTGTCCAAAGATGTGCAGGTTAGGTGGATTGGCCATGCTAAATTGCCCCTTAGTGTCCAAAGATGTGCAGGTTAGGTGGATTGGCCATGCTAAATTGCCCCTTAGTGTCCAAAGGTGTGCAGGTTAGGTGGATTGGCCATGCTAAATTGCCCCTTAGTGTCCAAAGATGTGCAGGTTAGGTGAATTGGCCATGCTAAATTGCCCCTTAGTGTCCAAAGATGTGCAGGTTAGGGGAATTGGCCATGCTAAGTTGCCCCTTAGTGTCCAAAGATGTGCAGGTTAGGGGGATTGGCCATGTTAAATTGTCCCTTAGTGTCCAAAGATGTGTGGGTTAGGTGGATTGGCCATGCTAAATTGCCCCTTAGTGTCCAAAGATGTGCAGGTTAGGGGGATTGGCCATGTTAAATTGTCCCTTAGTGTCCAAAGATGTGTAGGTTAGGCGGATTGGCCATGCTAAATTGCCCCTTAGTGTCCAAAGATGTGCAGGTTAGGGGGATTGGCCATGTTAAATTGTCCCTTAGTGTCCAAAGATGTGCAGGTTAGGGGGATTGGCCATGCTAAATTGCCCCTTAGTGTCCAAAGATGTGCAGGTTAGGTGGATTGACCCGAACAGGCGCTAGAGTGTGGCAACTGGGGGATTTTCACAGTAACTTCATTCCAGTGTTAATGTAAGCCTACTTACATAAAAATATAGAAACATAGAAGATAGGAGCAGGAGGAGGCCATTCGGCCCTTCAAACCTGCTCCCCCATTCATCACCATCATGGCTGATCACCCAACTCAATAGCCTCATCCTGCTTTCTCCCCATAACCTTTGATCCCGTTCGCCCCCAAGTGCTATATCCAGCCGCCTCTTGAATACATTCAATGTTTTGGCATCAACTCCTTCCTGTGGGAATGAATTCCACAGGCTCACCGGGTGAAGAAATGTCTCCTCACCTCCGTCCTAAATGGTCTACCCCGAATCCTCAGACTGTGACCCCCTGGACTCCCCCACCATCGGGAACATCCTCCCTGCATCGACCCTGTCTAGTCCTGTTAGAATTTTATAAGTCTCTGTGAGATTCCCCCCCATCATTCGTCTGAACTCCAGTGAAAACAATCCTAACCTGGTCAATCTCTCCTCATACATCAGTCCCGCCATCCCCGGAATCAGCCTGGTAAACCTTCGCTGCGCTCCCTCGAGAGCAAGAACATCCTTCCTCAGAAAAGGAGACCAAAACTGCACGCAATACTCTAGGTGTGGCCTCACCAAGGCCCTGTATAATTGCAACAACACATCCCTGCTCCTGTACTCGAAACATCTCACAATGAAGGCCAACATCCCATTTGCCTTCTTTACCGCCTGCTGCACCTGCATGCTTACCTTCAGCGACTGGTGCACAAGGACACCCAGGTCCCTCTGCACACTCCCCTCTCCCAACTTACAGCCATTCAGGTAGTAATCTGCCTTCTTGTTTTTGCTTCCAAAGTGAATAACCTCACATTTATCCAAATTATTACTCCATCTGCCATTGATTAGCCCACTCACCCAACGGGGACGAAGTAGAAAGGGTCGAGAGCTTCAGGTTTTTAGGTGTCCAGATCACCAACAACCTGTCCTGGTCCCCCCCACTCCGACACTATAGTTAAGAAAGCCCCACCAACGCCTCTACTTTCTCAGAAGACTAAGGAAATTTGGCATGTCCGCTACGACTCTCACCAACATTTACAGATGCACCATTGAAAGCATTCTTTCTGGTTGTGTCACAGCTTGGTATGGGGCTCCTGCTCTGCCCAAGACCGCAAGGAACTACAAAAGGTCGTGAATGTAGCCCAATCCATCACGCAAACCCAGCCTCCCATCCATTGAGTCTGTCTACACTTCCCGCTGCCTCGGGGAAAAGCAGCCGGCATAATCAAGGACCCCACGCACCCCGGACATTCTCTCTTCCACCTTCTTCCGTCGGGAAAAAGATCCAAAAGTCTGAGGTCACGTACCAACCGACTCAAGAACAGCTTCTTCCCTGCTGCTGTCAGACTTTTGAATGGACCTACCTTGCATTAAGTTGATCTTTCTCTACACCCTAGCTATGACTCTAACACCACATTCTGCACCCTCTCCTTTCCTTCTCTATGAACGGTATGCTTTGTCTGTATAGCGCGCAAGAAACAATACTTTTCACTGTATCCCAATACATGTGACAATAATAAATCAAATCAAATCAAATCGCCCAACCGGTCCAGATCACTTGTGACAGGAATAAATAAACTAAAGTGAGTCTTACCGACAGCGAGGCAGGAAGCGGTGAATCCGTACCTCCACGTGTTGGAGCCGAGGTTGAAGGTAACTCCACCAATCTTTGGGAGGTCCCTCGCGCGTTCCCCCTCCAGCACCATCTCCTTGTAGCCCGTGTCCCTCAGGGAGGTGAACGCCAAGTGGGCCAGGTAGGTCCAGAAGAGGAACTGGGCCACGCAGAATAGGCCCAGCAGACGGAAGAATGCCACCCTCTCATGGCGGAATAGCAGCACGTCCTGGGGCAGGGCGTCGCTGAGTGCTCGGACCCACCAGCCGGGGAGGGCACACCCCGGGGCGGGTACGGGCAAGGCCGCCCGGCTAACACCGAACCCACTCGATCCCACGTCCCGGCCCCACACCCCCCGGGGGGCCCCACACCCCCCGGGAGCCCCACACCCCCCGGGGGCCCCACACCCCCCGGGAGCCCCACACCCCCCGGGAGCCCCACACCCCCCGGGAGCCCCACATCCCCCGGGGGCCCCACACCCCCCGGGGGCCCCACACCCCCCGGGAGCCCCACACCCCCCGGGAGCCCCACACCCCCCGGGAGCCCCACACCCCCCGGGGGCCCCACACCCCCCGGGAGCCCCACACCCCCCGGGAGCCCCACATCCCCCGGGGGCCCCACACCCCCCGGGAGCCCCACACCCCCCGGGGGCCGGTGGCACCACCGAGGATCGACCCACCGGACCTCCTGCTCCCTCCAGCCCCACTGTGAAAGGTGCACCTCGTCTCCAAACTGGATTGACCCAATGCCCCCACTGGGTGGAGGGCAGCCACACCCACCCTGGGCGCCCACATCATCCCCGTCCCTGTGACCAAGCTCATTTCCCTCAATAAACCACTTCCTGCTCCCAGTGCCAAAATCCCTGTCCCCAGGCTGCAAAACCCCACCCCCAGACTTACTGACCCCATCCCCAGACTTACTGACCCCATCCCCAGACTTACTGACGCTAACCCCGGGTTCACTGACCCTAACCCCGGGTTCACTGTCCCCAACCCCGGGTTCACTGTCCCTAACCCCGGGTTCACTGTCCCTAACCCCGGGTTCACTGACCCTAACCCCGGGCTCACTGACCCTAACCCCGGGCTCACTGACCCTAACCCCGGGCTAATCGGCCCTAACCCCGGCTCTGTATATCCAGGTGTGTACAGTTTGTCTCCAGCTGTGTGTCCAGTTGTGGATTCACTGTTTCCAGGTGTGGACAGATTGTATCCAGTTGTGTCCAGACTGTGTCCAGTTGTGGACTCACTGTGTCCAGCTGTGTCCAGCCTGTGTGTCCAGGCCTCCCGGACACATCCCCCTGCGGTTCCAGGGCCGGTGCTGGCGGCTCCCCCGGGTTCCCAGCTCCTGTTGCCGGCTCTGGGGCTGCAGGTTGTCAGTCTCAGGCAGCTCCGGGAGCCGGGAAGCAGCATTGGCGGCACTGCGGGGCTGGTGTAGCCCACACACAGCCTGCTCTTAAAGCGGCTGCAGGAAAGGACAGGCAACCCGCCCCTTCCTGTCCCTGGCAGCCCCTCCCAGAGAGAGAGAGACACACAGACAGAGAGAGAGAGAGAGAGACAGAGAGAGAGAGACACACACACAGACAGAGACAGACAGAGAGAGAGAGACAGAGACACAGATAGAGAGAGAGACACACAGAGAGAGAGACAGAGAGAGACAGAGAGAGAGACAGACAGAGAGAGAGAGACAGAGAGACACAAAGAGAGAGAGACAGAGAGAGACACACAGAGAGACAGAGAGTGAGAGAGAGAGAGAGACAGAGAGAGAGACACACACAGACAGAGAGAGAGAGAGACAGAGAGGGAGATACAGAGAGAGAGAGACAGAGAGAGAGACAGACAGAGAGAGAGAGACAGAGAGACACAAAGAGAGAGAGACAGAGAGAGACACACAGAGAGACAGAGAGTGAGAGAGAGAGAGAGACAGAGAGAGAGAGACACACACAGACAGAGAGAGAGAGAGAGACAGAGAGGGAGATACAGAGAGAGAGAGACAGAGAGAGAGACAGAGAGACAGAGAGAGAAAGAGAGAGAGAGAAAGAGAGAGAGAGAGAGACACACACAGACAGAGAGAGAGAGAGAGACAGAGAGGGAGATACAGAGAGAGAGAGAGAGACAGAGAGAGAGAGAGAGAGAGACAGAGAGAGAAAGAGAGAGAGACAGAGAGAGAGAGACAGAGAGAGAGAGAGAGACAGAGAGAGAGAGGCAGAGAGAGAGAAACAAACAGAGAGACAGAGAGAGACAGAGAGAGAGACACACACACAGAGAAAGAGACACAGAAAGAGAGAGAGAATGACAGAGAGCGAGAGAGACAGAGAGAGAGAGAGAGAAAGAGACAGAGAGAGAGAGAGACAGAGAGAGACAGAGAGAGAGAGAGACAAAGAGAGAGAGAGACAAACAGAGACAGAGACAGAGACACACAAAGACAGAGAGAGCCAGAGTGAGAGAGAGGCAGAGAGAGAGACACAGAGAAAGAGAGAGAGAGAGACACAGAGAGAGACACACAGACACACACAGAGAGATAGACACACACACAGAGAGAGACATAGACAATGAAAGGGACAGAGAGGTGGAGAGGTTTAGGGGGGGAATTCCAGAGTTTAGGGCCCCCCCCGGCAGCTGAAGGCACGGCCGCCAATGGCGGAGCGATGGGAATCGGGGGGGGGCGGGGGGACTCTGAGCATCTTCAACATCGGTTATGGTCGGTGCAGACTCGATGGGCACG
>NW_027594172.1:17500-21072 GCF_964213995.1 Mustelus asterias | reverse complement strand
CCACACAGACAGTGACCCGAGCTAGGAACCGAACCCGGGTCCCTGGCGCTGTGAGGCAGCAGTGCTAACCCACTGTGCTGCCGTGCCCGCCCCTTTCCTTCTCTATGAACGGTATGCTTTGTCTGTATAGCGCGCGAGAAACAATACTTTTCACTGTGTCCCGATACACGTGACAATAATGAATCAAATCCAATATGAAGTTGATCTTTCTCTACACCCCTAGCTGTGACTGGAACACTACATCCTGCACCCTCTCCTATCCTTTGTCTTTTCTCTTTTGTTTCTTCGTAAGGGAGGTTAGCAGGGATGTCAGTGCAGGCCGTGCAATGTTCCTCCTGTGGGATGTCTGAGGCGAGGGGCACCAGTCGTGTCCCGGCTGAGTGCACCTGTAGTAATCCCAGCTCCTTGAAGCCCGTGTTAGGGATCTGGAACTGGATGAACTAGTGAGTGCCTTTAACTACTCTCGCACTTTGGCAGTCCTTCAGCGTTGAGGATGTCCTGCTCTCTCTCTGGGAGGTGGGTTCTGCAGTGGCTGAATAGTCCAATCCTGGATCCCTAGACTCTGCCACGAATTTGGGAGGTGATGTTTGTGGGTGGGACACTCCGGATACTGTGCCCTCTTTCTGCTGTATAACCAGAAACACAGGACTATCTTTGGGACCTGTAACTTAAACTGCATTTGCAAGTGTCCACATGGCCAATCCACCCAACTCACTCACTAGGCTTTTTGTACTTCCTCCCTGGAAGCTTTGGTTCTTTTTTTTTCCTGATGTGAAGAAATGGTGTCGACCCCAGTTCAAACCAGTTTCCTAATGACAGAATCTAGGGTGATTGGTGGTCAGGTGCACTGAAAAGGGTGTCTTTCTGCACCTTTCCTTGCTATTGTATCTTCTGCACAGGGCGGCACAGTGGGGTTAGCACTGCTGCTTCACAGCTCTATGGGACCCGGGTTCGATTCCCGGCTCGGGTCACTGTCTGTGTGGAGTTTGCACATTCTCCCCGTGTCTGCGTGGGTTTCCTCCGGGTGCTCCGGTTTCCTCCCACAGTCCAAAGATGTGCGGGTTAGGTTGATTGGCCATGCTTAAAAAAAAAAAAATTGCCTGTAGTGTCCTGAGATGTGTAGGTTAGAGGGATTAGCGGGTAAATATATGGGGGTAGGGCCTGGGTGGGATTGTGGTCGGTGCAGACTCGATGGGCCGAATGGCCTCTTTCTGTACTGTAGGGTTTCTATGATTTCTATGAACTCAGGATCATTCGGGAGGCAGAGGCAGTTATAAATAAAATGCAAGTGCGAGGTTATTCACTTTGGAAGAAATAATAGCAAATTGGATTATTATCTCAATGGAAAGAGATTACAACATGCTGCTGTGCAGAGGGACCTGGGGGTCCTTGTGCATGAGACGCAAAAACCCAGTCTGCAGGTGCAACAGGTGATCAAGAAGGCAAATGGGATGTTGGCCTATATCGCGAGGGGGGATAGAATATAAAAGCAGAGGTGTCTTGCTGCACCTGTACAGGGCATTGGTGAGGCCGCAGCTGGAATACTGTGTTGGTCCCCTTATTTGCGGAAGGATATATTGGCCTTGGAAGGGAGTGCAGAGAAGGTTCACCAGGTTGATACCGGAGATGAGGGGGTGTTGATTATGAGGAGAGACTGAGCAGATTGGGTTTGTACTCGTTGGAGTTTAGAAGGCTGAGGGGGGATCTTATAGAGACATATAAGATAATGAAGGGGCTGGATAGGGTAGAGGTGGAGAGATTCTTTCCACTTAGAAAGGAAGCTAGAACTAGAGGGCACAGCCTCAAAATAAAGGGGGGGTCAGTTTAGGACAGAGTTGAGGAGGAACTTCTTCTCTCAGAGGGTGGTGAATCTCTGGAATTCTCTGCCCACTGAAGTGGTGGAGGCTTCCTCGTTGAATGTGTTTATATATACCTGGGTTCAATTCCCGGTTTGGGTCACTGTCTGTTTTGGAGTTTGCACATTCTCCCCGTGTCTGCGTGGGTTTCCTCCGGGTGCTCCGGTTTCCTCCCACAGTCCAAAGATGTGCGGGTTAGGTTAATTGGCCATGCTAAAAATTGCCCCTTAGTGTCCTGGGATGCGTAGGTTCGAGGGATTAGCGGGTAAATATGTGGGGATATGGGGATAGGGCCTGGGTGGGATTGTGGTCGGTGCAGACTCAATGGGCCGAATGGCCTCTTTCTGCACTGTAGGGTTTCTATGATTCTATGAGGTGCAGAATGTAATGTTACAGTCACAGCTAGGGGTGTAGAGAAAGATCAACTTAATGCGAGGTCGGTCCATTCAAAAGTCTGACAGCAGCAGGGAAGAAGCTGTTCTTGAGTCGGTCGGTACGTGACCTCAGACTTTTGTGTCTTTTTCCCCCGACGGAAGAAGGTGGAAGAGAGAATGTCCGGGGTGCGTTGGGGGGGTCCTTGATTCTGCCGGCTGCTTTTCCCCGAGGCAGCGGGAAGTGTAGACGGAGTCAATGGATGGGAGGCTGGTTTGCGTGATGGGACTGGGCTACATTCACACACAACCCTTTGTAGTTCCTTGCGGTCTTGGGCAGAGCAGGAGCCCCAGACCGAGCTGTGATACATCCGGGAAGGATGCTTTCTATGGGGCGTCTGTAAAGGTTGGTGAGAGTCATAGCGGACATGCCGAATTGTACAGTTTTGGTCTCCTTACTTGAGAAAGGATATACTGGCACTGGAGGGGGTGCAGAGGAGATTCACTGGGTTGATTCCGGAGTTGAGAGGGTTGGCTTATGAGGAGAGACTGAGTAGACTGGGGCTAGACTCATTGGAATTCAGAAGAATGAGGGGAGATCTTATAGAAACATATAAGATGATGAAGGGAATCGATAAGATAGAAGCAGGGAAGTTGTTTCCACTGGCGGGTGAAACTAGAACTAGGGGGCATGGCCTCAAAATAAGGGGGAGCAGATTTAGGACTGAGTTGAGGAGGAACTTCTTCACACAAAGGGTTGTGAATCTGTGGAATTCCCTGCCCAGTTGAGGCTCCCTCGTTGAATGTTCTTTAAGGCAAGGATGGATAGATTTTTGAAGGAATTAAGGGTTATGGTGAGCGGGCGGGTAAGTGGAGCTGAGTCCACGAAAAGATCAGCCATGATCTTATTGAATGGCGGAGCAGGATTCGAGGGGCCAGATGGCCTACTCCTGCTCCTAGTTCTTATGTTCTAATGTTCTGGTGTAAGCTCCCTAAGCCTCCTGAGAAAGTAGAGGCGTTGGTGGGGCTTTCTTAACTATAGTGTCGGCGTGGGGGGGACCAGGACAGGTTGTTGGTGATCTGGACACTTAGAAACTTGAAGCTCTCTCGACCCATTCTACTTTGTCCCCGTTGATCTAGACAGGGGCATGTTCTCCTCTACGCTTCCTGAAGGGATGGAGGGTTTTTTCAATAAGATGATCAAAGGAATATAGAGGGTTGATGGAATGAAACTATTGTCCTTGGCTGGAGTCGAGGAGGGAGGGGAGAGTCCACAACGAGGGGGGGTGGCATTAGCTTATAATGGGGCCCCTCCGTTCATGGGGAGTGACATCAGGAAGCGGCA
>NW_027594172.1:2500-12500 GCF_964213995.1 Mustelus asterias | reverse complement strand
TTGAGGGTTATAGGTAGGTCTAGAAGGTAGGGATATGTTCGGCACAACTTGTGGGGCCGAAGGGCCTGTTTTGTGCTGTAGTTTTCTATGTTTCTATGACATGGGGTGTCGCTGGCGAGGTCAGTGTTTATTCCCCATCCCTAGTTGCCCCTTGAGAAGGTGGTGGTGAGCTGCCGTCTTGAACCCGCTGCAGTCCACGTTCTGTGGGTTGACCCACAATGCCGTTAGGGAGGGAATCCCTGGATTTTGACCCCAGCGACTGCGAAGGAACGGCCGATGTATTTCCAAGTCAGGACGGTGAGTGGCTTGGAGGGGAACTTGCGGGGAACTTGCATGGGGCGACACGGTGGTTAGCACTGCTGCCTCACAGCGCCAGGGACCCAGGTTCGATTCCCGGCTCGGGTCACTGTCTGTGTGGAGTTTGCACATTCTCCCCGTGTCTGCGTGGGTTTCCTCCGGGTGCTCCGGTTTCCCTCCCACAGTCCAAAGCTGTGTAGGTTAGGGTGAATTGGCCGTGCTAAATTCTCCCTCAGTGTGACCCGAACAGGCGCCGGAGTGTGGGCGACTGGGGGATTTTCACAGTAACTTCATTGCAGTGTTAATGTCAGCCTACTTGTGACTAATAAACAAACTTTATTGTGGGAAGCTCTTTCCCAGGTCGGAGGTGACGATCACGAGGGGTCACGGGCTCAAGGTGAGAGGGGCGAGGTATAACTCAGATATCAGAGGGACGTTTTTTTACACAGAGGGTGGTGGGGGCCTGGAATGCGCTGCCAAGTAGGGTGGTGGAGGCAGACACGCTGGGATCTTTTGAGACTTACCCGGATAGTCACATGAGCAGCCTGGGAATGGAGGGATACAAACGATTGGTCCAGTTGGACCAAGGAGCGGCACAGGCTTGGAGGGCCGAAGGGCCTGTTTCCTGTGCTGTACTGTTCTTTGTTCTTTGGTGGTGTTCCCCATGTGTCTGCTGCCTCTTGTCCTTCTAGACGGAAGTGGTGGTGGGTTTGGAAGGCGCTGTCGAAGGATCTTTGGTGAGTTGCCGCAGTGCATCTTGTAGATGGTACACACTGCTGCTACTGAGCGTCGGTGGTGGAGGGAGTGGATGTTTGTGGATGGGGTGCCAATCAAGCGGGGCTGCTTTGTCCTGGATGGTGTCGAGCTTCTTGAGTGTTGTTGAAGCCGCTCCCATCCAGGCGAGTGGGGAGTGTTCCATCACACTCCTGACTTGTGTCCTAGTAGATAGTGGATAGGTGGATGATTACACAGTGAAAAGTATTGTTTCTTGCGGGCTATACAGACAAAAGCATACCGTTCATAGAGAAGGAAAGGAGAGGGTGCAGAATGTAGTGTTACAGTCACAGCAAGGGGTGCAGAGAAAGATCAACTTAACGCGAGGTAGGGTCCATTCAAAAGTCTGACGGCAGCAGCAGGGAAGAAGCTGTTCTTGAGTCGGTCGGTACGTGACCTCAGACTTTTGTATCTTTTTCCCCTGACGGAAGAAGGTGGAAGAGAGAATGTCCGGGGTGCGTTGGGGGGGTCCTTGATTATGCCGGCTGCTTTTCCCCGAGGCAGCGGGAAGTGTAGACGGAGTCGATGGATGGGAGGCTGGTTTGCGTGATGGGATTGGGCTACATTCACAACCCTTTGTAGTTCCTTGCGGTCTTGGGCAGAGCAGGAGCCCCAGACCAAGCTGTGATACACCCGGGAAGGATGCTTTCTATGGGGCATCTGTAAAAGTTGGTGAGAGTCGTAGCGGACATGCCAAATTTCCCTAGTCTTCTGAGAAAGTAGAGGCGTTGGTGGGGCTTTCTTAACTATAGTGTCGGCGTGGGGGGGACCAGGACAGGTTGTTGGTGATCTGGACACCTAGAAACCTGAAGCTCTCTCGACCCTTTCTACTTCATCCCCGTTGATGTAGACAGGGGCATGTTCTCCTTTACGCTTCCTGAAGTCGATGACAATCTCCTTTGTTTTGTTGACATTGAGGGAGAGATTATTGTTATCATCGGATTCAGAGAACCAAAGAATCCCTACAGTGCAAAAAGAGGCCATTCGGCCCATCGAGTCTGCACCGACCACAACCCCACCTAGGCCCTACCCCCATATCCCTACATATTTACCCACTAATCCCTCTAACCTACACATCTCAGGACTCTAAGGGGCAATTTTTAGCACGGCCAATCAACCTAACCCGCACATCTTTGGACTGTGGGAGGAAACCGGAGCACCCGGAGGAAACCCACGCAGACACGGGGAGAACGTGCAAACTCCAACACAGACAGTGACCCCAAGCCGGGAATCGAACCCGGGTCCCTGGAGCTGTGAAGCAGCAGTGCTAACCCCACTGTGCCACCGTGCCACCCTTATTCTCTGTCTCTTGTTGACGGGGGGCTAACTGTACCCCTTGCCCTGAGCCAGAGGGAGAGTCAGTGAGTGAGTGGGTTGGGGGGGGAGGGGTGAGCCCTCGAGAGAGAGAGAGAGAGAGAGAGAGGGGCATGGGGTGGGGAAGGCCCACGTGGAAGGAGTCACGTGGACAGAGAAATCTTAAAACGGTGAATGAGGAGGCCATTCAGCCCGTCACACCCCAATGAGTCCATCCTTGCCCAATCACAAACCCCAAACAGCACAAAGCCCTCTCCCTTAGCCCTGGGGAATCTTTGCGTATCATTGTTCTGTCTGGTTTTGAGAGTTCTGTTCAGTTCTGTTCCCCCCCCCTCCTCACAGGTGGAGAAGGTGGTGAAGAAGGCATATGGCATGCTTGCCTTTATAGGACGGGGCATAGAGTATAAAAGTTGGGGTCTGATGTTGCGGTTGTATAGAACGTTGGTTCGGCCGCATTTGGAATACTGCGTCCAGTTCTGGTCGCCGCACTACCAGAAGGACGTGGAGGCTTTGGAGAGAGTGCAGAGGAGGTTTACCAGGATGTTGCCTGGTATGGAGGGTCTTAGCTATGAGGAGAGATTGGGTAAACTGGGGTTGTTCTCCCTGGAAAGACGGAGAATGAGGGGAGACCTAATAGAGGTGTATAAAATTATGAAAGGCATAGATAGGGTGAACGGTGGGAAGCCTTTCCCCAGGTCGGTGGTGACGTTCACGAGGGGTCATAGGTTCAAGGTGAAGGGGGGGGAGGTTTAACACGGATATCAGAAGGACGTATTTTACACAGAGGGTGGTGGGGGCCTGAAATGCGCTGCCGGGCAAGGTGGTGGAGGCGGACACACTGGGAACGTTTAAGACTTATATTGACAGCCACATGAACGGAGTGGGAATGGAGGGATACAAAAGAATGGTCTAGTTTGGACCAGGGAGTGGCACGGGCTTGGAGGGGCCGAAGGGCCTGTTCCTGTGCTGTATTGTTCTTTGTTGTTTGTTCCACTGTAGGCAGCACGCTGGAGGAACATTTCACAGAACCCCTTGTGTGACAGCATGATCGAAACAACACCTCCAACCTCTCCGGTAAGTATCGCACCCACCTCACTGGTTCTACAGGTGGTCTGGGGTTCCTGATTCACTCCAAAACATGGACACTGCCCCCCATCAAACACTCCCAGGACAGGTACAGCACGGGGTTAGATACAGAGTAAAGCTCCCTCTACACTGTCCCCCATCAAACACTCCCAGGACAGGTACAGCACGGGGTTAGATACAGAGTAAAGCTCCCTCTACACTGTCCCCCCCATCAAACACTCCCAGGACAGGTACAGCACGGGGTTACATACAGAGTAAAGCTCCCTCTACACTGTCCCCCATCAAACACTCCCGGGACAGGTACAGCACGGGGTTAGATACAGAGTAAAGCTCTCTCTACACTGCCCCCCATCAAACACTCCCAGGACAGGTACAGCACGGGGTTAGATACAGAGTAAAGCTCCCTCTACACTGTCCCCCATCAAACACTCCCAGGACAGGTACAGCACGGGGTTACATACAGAGTAAAGCTCCCTCTACACTGTCCCCATCAAACACTCCCAGGACAGGTACAGCATGGGGTTAGATACAGAGTAAAGCTCCCTCTACACTGTCCCCATCAAACACTCCCGGGACAGGTACAGCACGGGGTTAGATACAGAGTAAAGCTCCCTCTACACTGTCCCCATCAAACACTCCCAGGACAGGTACAGCACGGGGTTAGATACAGAGTAAAGCTCCCTCTACACTGTCCCCCATCAAACACTCCCAGGACAGGTACAGCACGGGGTTAGATACAGAGTAAAGCTCCCTCTACAGTATCCCCCATCAAACACTCCCAGGACAGGTACAGCACGGGGTTAGATACAGAGTAAAGCTCCCTCTACACTGTCCCCCCATCAAACACTCCCAGGACAGGTACAGCACGGGGTTAGATACAGAGTAAAGCTCCCTCTACACTGTCTCCCATCAAACACTCCCAGGACAGGGACAGCACGGGGTTAGATACAGAGTAAAGCTCCCTCTACACTGTCCCCCATCAAACACTCCCAGGACAGGGACAGCACGGGGTTAGATACAGAGTAAAGCTCCCTCTACACTGTCCCCATCAAACACTCCCAGGACAGGTACAGCACGGGGTTAGATACAGAGTAAAGCTCCCTCTACAGTATCCCCCATCAAACACTCCCAGGACAGGTACAGCACGGGATTAGATACAGAGTAAAGCTCCCTCTACAGTATCCCCCATCAAACAGTCCCAGGACAGGTACAACACGGGGTTAGATACAGAGTAAAGCTCCCTCTACACTGTCCCCCATCAAACACTCCCAGGACAGGTACAGCACGGGGTTAGATACAGAGTAAAGCTCCCTCTACACTGTCCCCATCAAACACTCCCAGGACGGGTACAGCACGGGGTTAGATACAGAGTAAAGCTCCCTCTACACTGTCCCCATCAAACACTCCCAGGACAGGTACAGCACGGGGTTAGATACAGAGTAAAGCTCCCTCTACAGTATCCCCCATCGAACACTCCGAGGACAGGTACAGCACGGGGTTAGATACAGAGTAAAGCTCCCTCTACACTGTCCCCATCAAACACTCCCAGGACAGGTACAGCACGGGGTTAGATACAGAGTAAAGCTCCCTCTACACTGTCCCCATCAAACACTCCCAGGACAGGTACAACACGGGGTTAGATACAGAGTAAATCTCCCTCTACACTGTCCCCCCATCAAACACTCCCAGGACAGGTACAGCACGGGGTTAGATACAGAGTAAAGCTCCCTCTACACTGTCCCCATCAAACACTCCCAGGACAGGTACAGCACAGGGTTAGATACAGAGTAAAGCTCCCTCTACACTGTCCCCCCATCAAACACTCCCAGGACAGGTACAGCACGGGGTTAGATACAGAGTAAAGCTCCCTCTACACTGTCCCCATCAAACACTCCCAGGACAGGTACAGCACGGGGTTAGATACAGAGTAAAGCTCCCTCTACACTGTCCCCCCATCAAACACTCCCAGGACAGGGACAGCACGGGGTTAGATACAGAGTAAAGCTCCCTCTACACTGTCCCCCCATCAAACACTCCCAGGACAGGTACAGCACGGGGTTAGATACAGAGTAAAGCTCCCTCTACACTGTCCCCATCAAACACTCCCAGGACAGGTACAGCACGGGGTTAGATACAGAGTAAAGCTCCCTCTACACTGTCCCCCATCAAACATTCCCAGGACAGGTACAGCACGGGGTTAGATACAGAGTAAAGCTCCCTCGACACTGTCCCCCATCAAACACTCCCAGGACGGGTACAGCACGGGGTTAGATACAGAGTAAAGCTCCCTCTACACTGTCCCCCCATCAAACACTCCCAGGACAGGTACAGCACGGGGTTAGATACAGAGTAAAGCTCCCTCGACACTGTCCCCCCATCAAACACTCCCAGGACAGGTACAGCACGGGGTTAGATACAGAGTAAAGCTCCCTCTACACTGTCCCCATCAAACACTCCCAGGACAGGTACAGCACGGGGTTCGATACAGAGTAAAGCTCCCTCGACACTGTCCCCATCAAACACTCCCAGAACAGGTACAGCACGGGGTTCGATACAGAGTAAAGCTCCCTCTACACTGTCCCCCCATCAAACACTCCCAGGACAGGTACAGCACGGGGTTAGATACAGAGTAAAGCTCCCTCGACACTGTCCCCATCAAACACTCCCAGGACAGGTACAGCACGGGGTTCGATACAGAGTAAAGCTCCCTCGACACTGTCCCCATCAAACACTCCCAGGACGGGTACAGCACGGGGTTAGATACAGAGTAAAGCTCCCTCGACACTGTCCCCATCAAACACTCCCAGGACAGGTGCAGCACGGGGTTAGATACAGAGTAAAGCTCCCTCTACACTGTCCCCATCAAACACTCCCAGGACAGGTACAGCACGGGGTTAGATACAGAGTAAAGCTCCCTCTACACTGTCCCCATCAAACACTCCCAGGACAGGTACAGCACGGGGTTAGATACAGAGTAAAGCTCCCTCGACACTGTCCCCATCAAACACTCCCAGGACGGGTACAGCACGGGGTTAGATACAGAGTAAAGCTCCCTCTACACTGTCCCCATCAAACACTCCCAGGACAGGTACAGCACGGGGTTCGATACAGAGTAAAGCTCCCTCTACACTGTCCCCATCAAACACTCCCAGGACAGGTACCGCACGGCGTTCGATACAGAGTAAAGCTCCCTCTACACTGTCCCCATCAAACACTCCCGGGACAGGTACAGCACGGGGTTAGATACAGAGTAAAGCTCCCTCTACACTGTCCCCCATCAAACACTCCCAGGACAGGTACAGCACGGGGTTAGATACAGAGTAAAGCTCCCTCTACACTGTCCCCCCATCAAACACTCCCAGGACGGGTACAGCACGGGGTTAGATACAGAGTAAAGCTCCTCCTACACTGTCCCCCATCAAACACTCCCAGGACGGGTACAGCACGGGGTTAGATACAGAGTAAAGCTCCCTCTACACTGTCCCCATCAAACACTCCCAGGACAGGTACAGCACGGGGTTAGATACAGAGTAAAGCTCCCTCTACACTGTCCCCCATCAAACACTCCCAGGACAGGTACAGCACGGGGTTAGATACAGAGTAAAGCTCCCTCGACACTGTCCCCATCAAACACTCCCAGGACAGGTACAGCACGGGGTTAGATACAGAGTAAATCTCCCTCTACACTGTCCCCATCAAACACTCCCAGGACAGGTACAGCACGGGGTTAGATACAGAGTAACGCTCCCTCTACACTGTCCCCCCATCAAACACTCCCAGGACGGGTACAGCACGGGGTTAGGTACAGAGTAAAGCTCCCTCTACACTGTCCCCCATCAAACACTCCCAGGACAGGTACAGCACGGGGTTAGATACAGAGTAAAGCTCCCTCTACACTGTCCCCGTCAAACACTCCCAGGACAGGTACAGCACGGGGTTAGATACAGAGTGAAGCTCCCTCTACACTGTCCCCCATCAAACACTCCCAGGACAGGTACAGCACGGGGTTAGATACAGAGTAAAGCTCCCTCTACACTGTCCCCGTCAAACACTCCCAGGACAGGTACAGCACGGGGTTAGATACAGAGTGAAGCTCCCTCTACACTGTCCCCCATCAAACACTCCCAGGACAGGTACAGCACGGGGTTAGATACAGAGTAAAGCTCCCTCTACACTGTCCCCGTCAAACACTCCCAGGACAGGTACAGCACGGGGTTAGATACAGAGTAAAGCTCCCTCTACACTGTCCCCCATCAAACACTCCCAGGACAGGTACAGCACGGGGTTAGATACAGAATAAAGCTCCCTCTACACTGTCCCCCATCAAACACTCCCAGGACAGGTACAGCACGGGGTTAGATACAGAGTAAAGCTCCCTCTACACTGTCCCCCCATCAAACACTCCCAGGACGGGTACAGCACGGGGTTAGATACAGAGTAAAGCTCCTCCTACACTGTCCCCCATCAAACACTCCCAGGACGGGTACAGCACGGGGTTAGATACAGAGTAAAGCTCCCTCTACACTGTCCCCATCAAACACTCCCAGGACAGGTACAGCACGGGGTTAGATACAGAGTAAAGCTCCCTCTACACTGTCCCCCATCAAACACTCCCAGGACAGGTACAGCACGGGGTTAGATACAGAGTAAAGCTCCCTCTACACTGTCCCCATCAAACACTCCCAGGACAGGTACAGCACGGGGTTAGATACAGAGTAAATCTCCCTCTACACTGTCCCCATCAAACACTCCCAGGACAGGTACAGCACGGGGTTAGATACAGAGTAACGCTCCCTCTACACTGTCCCCCCATCAAACACTCCCAGGACGGGTACAGCACGGGGTTAGATACAGAGTAAAGCTCCCTCTACACTGTCCCCCATCAAACACTCCCAGGACAGGTACAGCACGGGGTTAGATACAGAGTAAAGCTCCCTCTACACTGTCCCCGTCAAACACTCCCAGGACAGGTACAGCACGGGGTTAGATACAGAGTGAAGCTCCCTCTACACTGTCCCCCATCAAACACTCCCAGGACAGGTACAGCACGGGGTTAGATACAGAGTAAAGCTCCCTCTACACTGTCCCCATCAAACACTCCCAGGACAGGTACAGCACGGGGTTAGATACAGAGTGAAGCTCCCTCTACACTGTCCCCCATCAAACACTCCCAGGACAGGTACAGCACGTGGTTAGATACAGAGTGAAGCTCCCTCTACACTGTCCCCCCATCAAACACTCCCAGGACAGGTACAGCACGGGGTTAGATACAGAGTAAAGCTCCCTCTACACTGTCCCCATCAAACACTCCCAGGACAGGTACAGCACGGGGTTAGATACAGAGTAAAGCTCCCTCTACACTGTCCCCCATCAAACACTCCCAGGACAGGTACAGCACGGGGTTAGATACAGAGTAAAGCTCCCTCTACACTGTCCCCCATCAAACACTCCCAAGACAGGTACAGCACGGGGTTAGATACAGAGTGAAGCTCCTTCTCGATCAAGCATTCTGTCTGATCCTACCTTTTTGTTTGTTCGTACAGACGGTGGAAAAGGCAGGCTCCCTAAACAAGACGAAGATTGCTGAAGGCGGTAGGAAACTCAAGTAGGTTTTAAGTTTAAGTTTATTTATTAGTGTCACAAGTTCGGCTGACATTAACACTGCAATGAAGTTCCTGTGAAAATCCCCCCGAGTCGCCCACACTCCTGTTCGGGGTGACACTGAGGGAGAATTTAGCACGGCCCAATCCACCCTAACCCAGCCCCGTCTTTCAGACTGTGGGAGGAAACCGGAGCACCCGGAGGAAACCCACGCAGACACGGGGAGAACGCGCAGACTCCGCACAGACAGTGACCCAAGGCCGGGAACCGAACCTGGGTCCCTGGCGCTGTGAGGCAGCAGCGCTAACCCACTGTGCCACCGTGTTACCCGGGACCAGCCCCGCCTCTCCGTGCCTTCGCCTGCGCTCCCCAGAGCCCCGCACGGGTCTCCCTGCGACACTCCTTCCTTTCTCACCCGACTCACTCAGCCTCTGTCAGCAAGAGGATGGATTGCGGAGAGTCTTACCACCTGCAGAGTCTCACCACCTTTTCTCCCTCCCCCCCCCCCCCCCCCACAGAGGTTCATAGAAACTGAAAGCAGGAGGAGGCCATTCAGCCCTTCGAGCCTATTCATTATGAATTCACGGCTGAGTGTCAAATTCAATATCCTTATCCCCCCAATATCCCTCGATCACTTTCGCCCCAAGAGCGATATCTAATTTCTTCTGGGAAATCACACGACGTTTTGGCCTCAACTACTTTCTGTGGGAGTGAATTCCTCACATTCACCGCCCTCTGGGTGAAGAAAGTTCTCCTCACCTCAGTTCTAAAAGGGTTTAACCCCCTTATCCTCAAACTATGACCCCCCCTAGTTCTGGACTCCCCCCACCATCGGGAACATTCTTTCTGAATCTAACCCTGTCTAACCCTGTTAGAATTTTATAAGTTTCTATGAGATCCCCCTCTCACTCTTCCAAACTCCAGTGAA